>NC_041217.1:112153030-112204585 GCF_002837175.3 Physeter macrocephalus
CAACCTTGTCTTGTTCCTGATTTTGGTGAAAATGGTTTCAGTTTTTCACCACTGAGAACGATGTTGGCTGTTAGTTTGTCATATATGGACTTTATTATGTTGAGGTAAGTTCCCTCTATGCCAACTTTCTGGAGGGTTTTTATACTAAATTGGTGTTGAATAATGTCAAAAGCTTTTTCTGCATCTATTGAGATGATCATATGGTTTTATCTTTCAATTTGTTAATATGGTTTATCACATTGATTGCTTTGCATATATTGAAGAATCCTTGCATTCCTGGGAAATATCCCACTTGATAATGGTGTATGATCCTTTTAATGTGCTGTTGCATTCTATTTGCTGGTATTTAATTGAGAATTTTTGCACCTATGTTCATCAGTGATATTGGCCTGTAGTTTTCTTTTTTTTTTTTTACATCATTGTCTGGTTTTGGTATCAGGGTGAAAGAGGCCTCATAGAATGATTCTGGGACTGTTCCTCCCTCTGCTATATTTTGGAAGAGTTTGAGAAATATGGGTGTTATCTCTTCTCTAAATGTTTGATAGAATTCGCCTGTGAAGCCATCTGGTCCTGGGCTTTTGTTTGCTGGAAGATTTTTATTCACAGTTTCAATTTCAGTGCTTGTGATTGGTTGGTTTATATTTTCTTTTTTTTTCCTGGTTCAGTCTCGGGTGGTTGTGCTTTTCTAAGAATTGATCCATTTCTTCTAGGTTGTCCATTTTATTGGCATATAGTTGCTTGTAGTAGTCTCGCACGATCCTTTGTATTTCTGCAGTGTCAGTTGATACTTCTTCATTTTCATTTCTAATTCTATTGATTTGAGTCTTCTCCCTTTTTTTCTTGATGAATGTGGCTGATGGTTTATCAATTTTGTTTATTTTCTCAAAGAGGCAGCTTTTAGTTTTATTGATCTTTGCTATCATTTCCTTCATTTCTTTTTCATTTATTTCTGATCTGATCTTTATGATTTCTTTCTTTCTGCTAACTTTGGGATGTTTTTGTTCTTCTTTCTCTAATTGCTTTAGGTGTAAGGTTAGGTTGTTTATGTGAGATGTTTCTTGTTTCTTGAGGTAGTATTTTATTGCAATAAACTTCCCTCTTAGAACTGCTTTTTCTGTGTCCCATAGGTTTTGGGTCATCATGTTTTCATTGTTATCTGTTTCTAGGTATTTTTTGATTTCCTCTTTGATTTCTTCAGTCATATCTTGGTTATTTAGTAGTGTATTGTTTAGCTTCCATGTGTTTGTATTTTTGGTTTTTTCCTGTAATTGATATCTAGTCTCATAGCGTTGTGGTCAGAAAAGATACTTAATACGATTTCAATTTTCTTAAATTTACCAAGGCTTGATTTGTAACCCATGATATGATCTATCCTGGAGAAAGTTCCATGAGCAGTTGAGAAGAAAGTGTATTTTGTTGTTTTTGATGGAATGTCCTATAAATATCAAATAAGTCTCTCTTGTCTAATGTGTCCTTTAAAGCTTGTGTTTCCTTATTTATTTTCATTTTGGATGATCTGTCTATTGGTGAAAGTGGTGTTTTAAAGTCCCTGCTATTATTGTGTTACTGTCAATTTCCCCTTTTATGACTGTTAGAATTTGCCTTATGTATTGAGGTGCTCCTATGTTGGGTGCATATATATTTACAATTTTTATATCTTCTTGGATCAATCCCTTGAATATTATGTAGTGTTCTTTTTTGTCTCTTTTCTTTATTTTAAAGTCCATTTTGTCTGATATGAAAATTGCTTCTCCAGCTTTCTTTTGTTTTCCATTTGCATGGAATATCTTTTTCCATCCCCTCACTTTCAGTCTGTATGTTTCCCTAGGTCTGAAATGTGTCTCTTGTAGACAGCATATGTACAGGTCTTGTTTTTGTATCCATTGAGCCAGTCTATGTTCTTTGGTTGGAGCATTTCATCCATTTACATTGAAAATAATTATCGATATGTATGTTCGTCTTACCTTTTCTTAACTGTTTTTGTTTTGTTATTGTAGGTCTTTTCCTTCTCTTGTGTTTCCTGCCTGGAGAAGTTCCTTTAACATTTGTGGTAAAGCTGATTTGTTGGTACTGAATTCTCTTAGCCTTTGTTTGTCTGTAAAGATTTTAATTTCTCCATCGAATCTGAATGAAATCCTTGTTTGGTAGAATAATCTTTGTTGTAGGTTTTTCCCTTTCATCACTTTAAATATGTCTTGCCACACCCTTCTGGCTTGCAGAGTTTCTGCTGAAAGACCAACTGTTAACCTTATGGGGATTCCCTTGTGTGTTACTTTTGCTTTTCCCTTACTGCTTTCAATATTTTTTCTTTGTATGTAATTTTTGATAGTTTGAGTAATATTTGTCAGGGCATGTTTCTCTTTGGATTTATTCTGTATGGGATTCTGCACTTCCTAGACTTGGTTAACTATTTCCTTCCCCATATTAGGGAAGTTTTCAACTATAATCTCTTCAAATGTTTTCTCAGTCCCTTTCTTTTTCTCTTCGTCTTCTGGGACCCCTATAATTCGAATGTTGGTGCATTTAATGTGGTCCCAGATGTCTCTGACACTGTCCTCAATTCTTTTCATTCTTTTCTCTTTATTCTGCTTTGTGGTAGTTATTTTCACTATTCTATCTTCCAGGTCACTTATCCGTTTTTCTGCCTCTGTTATTTTGCTATTAATTCCTTCTAGAAAATTTTTAATTTCATTTATGTGTTGTTCGTCATTGTTTGTTTCCTCTTTAGTTCTTCTAGCTGCTTGTTAACGTTTCTTGTATTTTCTCCATTCTATTTCCAAGATTTTATCATCTTTACTGTCATTACTCTGAATTCTCTTTCATGTAGCCTGCCTATTTCCTCTTCATTTGTTTGGTCTGCTGGGTTTTTACCTTTCTCCTTCATCTGCTGCATATTTCTCTTTTTTCTCATTTTGCTTAACTTACTGTTTTTGGGGTCTCCTTTAGTATCTTATGGTTAGAAAGGCTTGCCTTTTTCTCCCTAAATATGTCTAAGTTTTACGAGGAGGGTAGGGTTAGGGAGATGAACTTGTTTTGTTTGTACTTTTTTGTTTGATTTGGTTTTGGATTTTTGCGTGGAGTGAGAGGCAGTGTTGAGTGTTTCTGGCGCACCAAATAATTTATGTTTGCAGTGAGTATACACTGAAGGACAGCTTATTCTCTAGACAGGAAACCATATACACTATTTTCTGGTTTTGTTGTTGTTAACAGTACCTGCTTATAACCTGATTCCTGGGTAATTAGGGACTGAAAAGGTAATCAGAATTCAAGTGTGTTGAAGCTCACAACTGGGATTTGTGTTTAAAAGCCTTAGAAACAGAGAGAAACCCCCTCTGCATCCTATAAAATGGTCCAAAAGTCTAATCACCAACTCAGGAGACAGGACACTACAACTCCTCTGAGTCTGGCAGTTAGTGGTAGAGAAAACCCCTAGAATACCCCTCACAGCTCTAAGTAAATAAAGTTGCCTTCATTGTCAGTTTTAATAGGGTCTGGAACCCACCCAAATGTGACTGAAATTGAAGTGTCGTTTGCATGACCTAAATGTATCACGTTAAACTTCATCCCCAAACACCAATCTACTGTTTATTTACCAGTTAATAGTTTATTTCATTTAACCATGTTAAACAGGCTATGCTTTTTTTTCCCCCCATCATTATAAACTAAGGTTAAAGTAACTTAGTAATATTTTAAAAGAGAAAATAAAATGTAATGGGGCACCTGCATGAAATTTGAAGTTTCAGCCCAGATGGTCCTAGAGTGTTTAATTAATTAAGTAGACAAACTATACAAAATTCTGTAGAAATATGTATTTACTGATAGTTTAATTATTAGATGATCAGGATCAATAAGTCTTAGCCAGTTTTCCTGCCATTATAAATGGTCCCTTGGACATTCTCCTAAGGCATCTAGAAGGATAGTCAGTACATTCATCAATAACCCAGTTAACAACTGCCTCATTTAACTCCCTTGTACTTTTTGTCCTTGTCCCCAAAAAGGACAAAGGGAAATAGTATTTGGTCAAGCCCTGATAAATCAATAACTTAATGCAGTTAGTTACACTTGCTTAGTGCAGTTAATATTAAGAGCTTGTGAGAGTTTCCTTGTATTTACTTCTTTATTCCCACATCAGCCATTACAGAACATTCTCATTTTCCACATGAAAGCAACAGGAGCCATTTCACAGCTCAGACCCAACAGACTGAACACCAAAAGATTAAGTGGCTAAGCTGCCTAGCATTGCTTGTTTAGCTTTGCCCACAGGATTTGAATTTGCACTACACTGTTGAACATCCTAAAATAATTTAACCACATCCCAAACACTGCATAAAGAAAGTCTGTTCCATTTCTTGCCTCTTTAGATTGCACGTCCAGAGCAATTTCTCCCAAATTAAATGCCATTTGGTTTGCGTTAGAATAATCAGGACAACTGCAAACATTAATAAGTTTGCAATAATAGCAAAGTTATTTTCTTCTCCAAATAGCCCTACGCATACCTATAAAGATTTTCCCTCCCGATTTGTTTCTCCTTTATTTTTAAAATAGATGCATCACTGTAATCTGGTTGAGTGTTATGATTTGCACCCTGGTTTTATTATGAAATGAAGCTTAATATAAACCCAGGTGAAAAAGAAAGAGAAGAAAGCAGCCTACTGAAACAAGTTTGTCATTTGCAGGTTTGACCGGGGTCATTCCAAGCATCCATGCATGCATTCACTCATTCATTCATGTATTTAACAAGCACTGATTGAGAGTCCATATTGTGCAAGGGATGGTATTAGAGGCTGTACATAGTGAGAGAATGAAAGAGAGTCATGACCCTTTTCATTAAGGAGTTCCAGGTTAGTGTGGGGAAGACAAGCAGCTATCAGAGCATTACCAAGGAATACTGGATTAGAGAGACACACTAAATGCTGCAAAGTCTCGTAAAACAGATTTTTCTAAAGAAAGGCAGCTGTATTTAGAGTGGTGAGCAGAAAACTAGCTCTGCCTGTTCATACATTTACCCTAAAAGTAAAGCTATTGTGCTTTATCTGGGACCAAGTTGTCTACTTCAGGCACATTATAACATTATTTTGGTGACCTGATTTAGTATATAAAGGTGGAGGCACAGAGGACTGAGGCACAGAGCAGTTAACCCAGGGCAGACTTAACCCAGGGCAAAACAAGAAATCAGCAATGAATTTGTAAATTTGGTAACCTCCATAAAATGAGAACTTTCACTAGATATAATGCATTTAAAGACTTTTGAGTATAGCAGATTTATCAGTAAAAGTTGGACACGATATGATAATTGAGTCATATACTCTAATGTAGATTGAAGGAAGTCTTAAAAATGGGAAAGGCAGCTATTAATAACATCAACAATTAGCCTCTGAGGGACAAATCTAGAAAAAGAATGTATTCTAAGAAGCTATTCATAGCTTTTTAAGTTCACTTCAGATCCAGAAACATCAAGTTTAATGTCAGTACTTTTCTGAGATGTCACAAAAGAGTATTGACTGCCAGATGTTACAAATCTTCAAAATGAGATTGCATGGTTTACACTACATTTTTCAAGAAATAGCACAATCTTGTTAGAATTTTTACATTTTTGTCTTTATGTGTTTCATATATTTCAACTCTATTTAGAGGACACAATAAAAATTGCTAACTTTTTTTTACATCTTTGCATTTCCATTCCTCTGTAAAGTCCCCTGCAAGAAGCAAATGCTTTAAAATATTAAACATGGCATCATGATATTTAAATCCACCTCTACTTTTCTAAATAGGTTCCCAGAAAAAAAAACCTATTTTTCCCAGCCACTTATGTGTTAGAGTGCCTCCCAGTGAATTCATCAATCTACTACTTGAACCACATGGATATTGTTCTAACCCACATACCAAGATTTCTTTTCAAAGTTAACGATTATGATTTCTAACATCACAGCAGTGTTTTTGTTTCTGCTGTGCTGCTTTGATATTGGCAGGAATTAGTTCAAAAGAATGCAATGAAACCTTTATTAGGGGACTGTGATACTCATAGACTCTGGGAAGGCAGCCAGGGGAATCAATTGGTGAAATATTCAAAGCCAGAGGTGTACCAGCTTCTTTAACATTTTCCCATGCCAAAGCTGACTGCTGAGGCATCGAACTAAAGATCCTTGTCCTAATCTTTGTGGTGTTCAACTTATCTTATTTCTTCAGACCTCAGTACCTGTTTTTATTTACATTTCTTTCAGCATGATATGCTGTGATGCTTTGAGATTTCACTTCAAGGCACTGGCAGATTTCTTTTACATCTGTGCAGTTCTTAATCATGGAAAGGTACTGAAGAAAGGGCTGCAAGGCAGGCCATGTGATAAAAATTGTCAGTATACTTATACACCACTAGAAATGGTGTATACATCTTATACACCTGGAGATGTTCTTTGCCTAAGTCAAAGTAGGGCAGGAATTTCATGCTCTTGGGATGTGAAATGCTGACTTTTTCCTTATTATTAGAATATAAGCCAAGCTGAAAAGAACAAGGACTCTGAAAGAAAAAGAACCAACTCCTCTGGCTCCAGTGTTCACCTGTCAACTTACTTTTCCAAGTTCAGATTATGAAAAGTGATGGGGGCAGGAGAAAGGAGAAAAGAAGGGGCAAACTGTTTCACCCAGACATTGTTTGGATTAGCTAATAAAATCTGCTAAGCTTTTGAAAATCCCTATCAAAAATCAGGCAATTAATTTTATCTTCATTTCTAATTGAGAGCAGCCAACATGAGTTTTCAGAGAAAAGACAGAGAAAATAATTTGGTAACGTTATTTGGTTAATCATAGTTTCCTAATATAAACTTTAAAGTCTTCTCAAAGTTTAGAGAATCATGGATTGCCACATGAAAACTGCAGGGTAAAAACAAAAAACAAAAAACAAAACATATTTATCAATCTAATATAAAACACTCATTTAAAATACTACAGTTTATAAAATTATTTGCTTATACTCCCATATACTATTAATGCTTTGTGCCTTGTGTAATATACATGTTTTTTAAGATTCCCTCAAAAGATTGCTGTTTCATAAGGAATCTGTAAAAACCTGGGTAGAATTATAACATTATCAAAGTTTTAGAGGCATCAATAGATTTGAAGTAATTTAATCCAATAATTTCATTCCATAACATGGGAAACTGAGACTAGAAAGAAGAAATATTTTTTTCAAGATTACAAAGCTAACTAGCAGAGACAGGCCCTTTCGCATTCCCAAGACTTATAAGATACCAAGCTGCTTCCAAAGAACAGTGTAGTTGGCAGGATTTTCCGTATGAAGTCCAGCTCTTGCAATTTACCCTACAAGGTATTAAAAATAGCATTACAGTTTTAATTGAATGTGTAACTACTGCAATAAACTATTATATTTAATAACTACATACAGTTTTATTGGGTTGGCCAAAAGTTTTGTTCAGTTTTTTCTGTAAGATGACTCTAGCAGCACTCAGATGTCTTTAACTTCATTCGAAACAATTTGTTTAGATTGTACTGTGACAGCTGTCATAACAGTGTGCATTTTAAAAAAGACATCAAATTTGGTGAATTTTTGTGTAGCCATTTTAATATTGAAGATGGAAGAAAAAGCAACATTTTCGGCATATGATGCTTTGTTATTTCAAGAAAGGTAAAAACACAACTGAAACGCAAAAAAAAAGATTTGTACAGTGTATGGAGAATATGCTGTGATTGATCTAACATGTCAAAAGTGGTTTGCGAAGTTTTGTGCTAGAGATTTCTTGCTGGACGATGCTCCATGGTCAGGTAGACCAGTTGAAGTTGATAGAGATCACATTGAGACATTAATTGAGAACAATCAACGTTATACCACACAGAAGATAGCTGACATACTCAAAATATCCAAATCAAGTGTTGAAAATTATTTGCACCAGCTTGGTTATGTTAATTGCTTTGATGTTTGAGTTCCACGTAAGTTAAGTGAAAGAAAACCTTCTTGACCGCATTTCCACATGCGATTCTCTACTTAAATGTAATGAAAATGTTCTGTTTTTAAAACAAATTGTGACGGACAATGAAAAGTGGATACTGTACAATAATGTGGAATGGAAGAGGTCGTGGGGCAAGCGAAATGAACCACCACCAATCACACCAAAGGCCAGTCTTCATCCGAAGAAGGTGATGCTGTGTATATGGTGGGATTGGAAGGGAGTCCTCTATTATGAACTCCTTCTGGAAAACCAAATGATTAATTCCAACAAGTGCTGCTCCCAATTAGACCAACTGAAAGCAGCACTCGAAGAAAAGCGTCCAGAATTAGTCAACAGAAAACGCATAATCTTCCATCAGGATAACGCAAGACCGCACGTTTCTTTGATGACCAGGCAAAAACTGTTACAGCATGGCTGGGAAGCTCTGATTCATCTGCCATATTCACCAGACATTGCACCTCCAGATTTTCATTAATTTTGGTCAATATCCAAATCAAGTGTTGAAAATTATTTGCACCAGCTTGGTTATGTTAATTGCTTTGATGTTTGAGTTCCACGTAAGTTAAGTGAAAGAAAACCTTCTTGACCGCATTTCCACATGCGATTCTCTACTTAAATGTAATGAAAATGTTCTGTTTTTAAAACAAATTGTGACGGACAATCACGTGGGATCCTCCTGGACCGAGGCACGAACCCGTATCCCCTGCATCGGCAGGTGGACCCCCAACCACTGCGCCACCAGGGAAGCTCCCCCGAATGATTCTTTGATGACCAGACAAAAACTGTTACAGCTTAGCTGGGAAGTTCTGATTCATCTGCTGTATTCACCAGACATTGCACCCTTGGATTTCCATTTATTCAGGTCTTTACAAAATTCTCTTAATGGAAAAAATTTCAATTCCCTGGAAAACTGTAAAAGGCACCTGGAACAGTTCTTTGCTCAAAAAGATAAAAAGTTTTGGGAAGATGGAATTATGAAGTTGCCTGAAAAATGGCAGAGGATAGTGGAACAAAAGAGTGGATACGTTGTTCAATAAAGTTCTTGGTGAAAATGAAAAATGTGTCTATTTTTACTTAAAAACTGAAGGCACTTTTTGGCCAACCCAATATATAATGCAAATATTATATTGATATATATCTAACATAATGATATATATCTAATAAATTGCAGTGTCCACAGGATTAAAGAAAACTGCATAATTAGACAAAATAGTTAAATTTGTACAAGATACTTAATGATTTCCAGTTTAATACTTTCACTGTTCTTTAAGAAAATAAATGCAATGATTAATTTGAGAAAACATGATATTCCACAAATGAATAAAAATGCATTTGAAATGTTAAATAACGTATTATTTCTTTACTTCTTCCCTTTCCAGAGATCTTTCCAAATGTTCAGTTACAATTCTTTCAACTATGAGTATAAATTATAGAGACCTTTTCAGCTTCATTTTACTGTGGTTGACTGAACACTGGATTGACATGCTCAATGGTCACACAGACATCAATTGGGATAATGATATAACAATAACAAACATGTTTTCTTAGAAATATTTAAAAGAGTAAATAATATACTGAACCATAAAATGAAAAGAAGAGGATGCAAATGCTCTTTAAATATTTTTTTATAAACATACTACAATGTAGACAGGAACTTTTAAAACAGGAAATACAACAAATTTGTTTTCAGATGGCACTTAAAAATAGATGAAATAAAAAGTGGGAAAATTGATTTATATTCTGTATATAGGAGTTAACTTTAAAACAAAATTTTAAGTCTATATAAAGAGTTCAAAATGAAGGAGGTAGTAAATGAGCCAGAAGGATAGAATTAGCCAAATGAAGATTATTTTATATTTAATTTAAAAGAGCAAATGAAAAATATTTAATATAGGAAGGAAAACATTTGAGTTGATATGAAATCTATCAGTAAGCAGAGAAAGTGATGGATAATGTAATGAGATAGCTCATTTTAATTAAATTTTCAAAGTATAAGTTAATCAAAATCTATATAGGCCAAATAAAAAACCCCAACAAAATGGAAAATGGATGGTAAGCCAAGATATGAATGGGGAAATAAGAAGGAACACTAATTATAGAGAAATATCAGTTCACTGAACTCTTTGTTGACCAATTGCTCAGGTCAACAGCACTATAGCTAAGGAATGAAAGTTAACAGATGCCTACCAACATGGGGTCTCTAATGCTTTATTTCTTAGCAATATTAGAAAAGTCAAATGGAGCCATGCACAAGAGGCTTAACAGTAATTTGCAATATAAATTAAAAAAACACAAATTAAATAAATTGTATTTTCTATTGATTCAGTTTTATTCTGCAAATCAATAGGGTTTGATAAAAAAAAGTTATCTAGTGCTCCACTCTTACAGTTTAAAACATTTTACTAAAGATCAAATAACTCACATAAAACAACTAAAACAAATCTAGTGGATCTTGTAGAAAAGAAAAAGATTCACTATTGAGCACATATGCAGTTCTGAAATTTAGTCGTAAATTCTTCTTGAAAGGTCTCTATGGAATGAAACAGTGCCATTAGACAATTTCTGTTGTTGCTTTCAATTTTATGCAAAGATAATTTAGTTTTTCTACATTTCTCTATGATGACAATTCTGTAGGATTTTCAGGTTGTTGTACTTAGTTTTTGCCAATGCTCAGATAAAAATTGAGTATTTACCTTATGAAAAAGAACATTTCAAATTTTGTATTGCTATCTAGTCAATCAGCTGGACAGGTCCATTCTCACAGTTAGTGTCCTCTCTTTCTTTCTTCTTTTTGATTGACTCAGCCTAACCACTGACACAACAGCCTCTGACCAAAGGGAATGGTTCTTTTCCAGAGTTATTGTTTTGGATTCTATTCTCAGTTAAGTATGTCTCACTGAACCCTTCTAATATAAACAAAATATTTGGATTACTTTCAAAGTAATAATGCCCAAAGGCAAAATTTAATATAAAACCCACTTTTTTTTTCTTTTGCAACTCAACAGAAAGACCTACAAAATATGTGACACTTGGCAGAATGACCAGGATCAATTTTTATTGCTGCATGAGGTCAGCCACTATCTTATCTAGTAAGCAGATTACGGTTTTTGTTATTTTGTGTAAAGTACATTCTATGAGAGGCAGATGCAACATCAGCTGCTCTTGATCGATTCTTACGTAAATAAGAGAATGACAAACCCCCCAACCAATCTGGGGAGGAGTCACCTCAAATTGAGTGATTCATCTTCAGCTAACCTTGTGGTAATTAAAGAAAAATTCTATCTTGCAGGATCCACGCTGCTTCAGTCATCAACTAAGCAAATTAATAATAGTCAGCCCCTAAATACTTCCCTGAATAACTTAGAATATGTTATTAAGAAGATGATTAAAGGCTCCAAGTTCTAGAGAATTTTTGTCATCCTGTTCATTATCAAGATAGAATATCTATCTAAATATGAAATATTAGTAGGTAAGACAATCTGATTTTGGCTGTCACTGGTTTTTATTTTATTTATTTATTTATTTTTATTTATTTTTTTTTGTGGTATGCAGGCCTCCCTCTGCTGTGGCCTCTCCCGTTGCGGAGGACAGGCTCCGGACGCGCAGGCTCAGCGGCCATGGCTCACGGGCCCAGCCGCTCCGCGGCATGTGGGATCCTCCCGGACCGGGGCACGAACCCGGTTCCCCTGCATCGGCAGGCGGACACGCAACCGCTGCGCCACCAGGGAAGCCCTTGTCACTGGTTTTTAAAAGGAATTTATATCAGTCAATTCTTCTTAGGAATATTTTCTCCTACAAAATTATTGACAACTTATGCATAGAAAGATGTCTGGAATTTATCAGCTTCAAATGACTAATTCCTAGGATGTATTTCCAGACTCAGAGGTGATAGTTAATAGTCATAGAATATTATTTTTCCTGATACATTACAGCTAGAGTTTCTGCTTTTGCAATCTGGAAATAAGATATCTAAAGTTATTTGAACATTATGTCTACTATTGGACAAAATAAAGGCAAGTTTCTGGATAATACAAGAAAAAAATTGTGAACTGAATGGAATGAGTCTAACGTTCAATATAAATGTAAGAAATAAGATAGAGGTGCTGTCACCAGTGGTCATTGTTTGATTTCTAGCTTATTCCTGAAATATTGGCATGGAAGTTTAAACTAGCTCACTGTGTGTGCCTGAGTCATCATGGTGTTTTTCCAGACCAGTGGTAGAGATCACGCTGCTGTAACCAGCAGACATTTTCTTCTTACACTTCGGTTGCCTTTGCTTATCTTTCTCATGGCTTCTAACTTTCATCTAATGAAATTATAAACTTTGGAGTCAAACAAACCTGAGATTGAAGCTTGACTTTGAGAGTTGTAACTAGTTTGACCTTTGTCATGTTCACTTTTGTTAGCCTTAGTTTCAACTATAAAATGGTGAAGTTAAATGGATCAACAGTGAAATGAGACACACACACATATTTAGCAGTGTCCACCATATTCAATAAACTTAGCTACAAGAAATTTATTAATTTATTATTAAGTTTGTAAGACATTATAAGGGTATAATTAAGTAAATGTATTAATATCATTCATTCATTCATTTACTATTTCATGTACACTTGTCCTTCCTGATACTGTGCTGGACTTTGCCAAACAGGGATCCAATAAACTAAGACTAGATCTTGAAGGACACGTAGCATCTATCCAGGGAGATACTTATGTGAATAATTCACAATAAGGCAACATAATAAGTATGATAATAGAAAAATTACTAAAGGGGCCAGGAAATACTGAGGAAGAAATGATTTATCTCTTCTTTTTTGGGGTATTCAAGGAAATACCCCAAAAAGAGATAGCTCTTGAATTTGACCTTGAAAAATGCGTAGGAATGTGCCATTGCAGGAGGGGAAGGGAAATTTCCAGCCAAGAGAATGAGCAATGTTTCAAAGGTGTTCAAATACACATTGTGCCTGGAAAGTGAGTTAGGCCTGGCTAGAGGACCCAATGCCCTCAGCGTTACTAAAGAAACCATCTTCTCCAATACTCACCATTGTTATTACTAATAACATTATTCTAAATATACAATTCAATCAGTTTTGATATCTTTATTCATTAATTCTATGATCACCCACTGTCAAATGTGGCTACCTTTGTTTTCAGTAATGGATTTTTTTTTTGTGTGTGTGTGTGTGTGTTACGCGGGCCTCTCACTGTTGTGGCCTCTCCCGTTGTGGAGCACAGACTCCAGACGCACAGGCTCAGCGACCATGACTCACGGGCCCAGCCGCTCCGCAGCATGTGGGATCTTCCCGGTCCGGGGCACGAACCCGTGTCCTCTGCATCGGCAGGCGGATTCTCAACCACTGCGCCACCAGGGAAGCCCCAATAATGGATTTTAAAGTATGTTATTTTTATCCATTTCCCCTATTCATACATTAGTCAGGATGACTCTCTTCTAGGCACTCCACACTCCATTCCCCTTGCAAAAAACATCAGCATCTTTATAGGAGCTGATCATACTCACACTCCTCTGTTGAATTTTTTAAAAATCTAAATACTTCAGTATTTTTTAAGAGTTGCTATCAGCCTTCATAGACCTATTGTCCCTCTCTTCTTTCTCAATATTCTAATCAGTTTTTCATTGGCTCAGAGTATCGACTTTCTTCAAACACAGCATTAATGGGACAGTTCAGATTGTGAATTCTGAAGCTTGATTTGGAATTCTGAAGATGGATTTGTATTCTGTGTTCACTACTCCCTAGCTGTGTGGCCTTAGACAAGCACCTTATCCTCAGTGTCCTCATCTGTAAAATGGCAATAGTGCTAACACTTCTCTCTTAGGATTAAATGAGTCAGGAATAGGTGTGTTAATACATGCACAGCATTTAAACAGTGTCTGGCACATGACCAACATTCAGTATGTTTTTAGCTAATATTACTATTTCCTCTTCAAAGTATAATTGTCCTACTTTAGATCATGATTTAAATGAATTTTAAATGATGTATGATGAATTTTTAATGATGCATGAATATATACTTTTTCTAAAAGAGGCAAGCAATAGCTATCTACAGATATGAAACATAACTGAAGCTCTACCCTTTATCCCCACCACTCCTATTCCACAACTCAGAGGTAACTTCTGGTGACAGTTTAACAAGTATAATTCTGGTTCTTTATCTCTATGTTTCTTTGAACATAAATTAGATCTTGCCCCATGAATTATCTTGGAATTTAATTGTTTTTTTACTTATTATATAGGTAACTTTCCATACAACACATATTAAATTCATTTATTTACCAAATGTTTCCTAAACAGCTACAATGTACCAGTCCTTTTCCTACTTGCTGGAAATACATCAGGGAACAAAATTCCCTGCCCAATTGAAGCTTACATTCTCTTTGATGTATAGTTTACACATTTCTAATAACTATAGTATACTATAGAATATGAATCTAACATAAGTTCTTGTATCACTCCTCTACTGAAGTAAATGTGGATGGTTTTCAGTTTTTGGTAATATATTACCACTGACAACCTTTATACTCATGTTTCTATGAGTTTTTAATTTTCAGGAGAGATTCTAAATAGTGGAATTACTGATTTAGAGGGCTTTTAAAAAATTCATTTTCTTCCAATTGTGTTGAGATATAATTGACATACAGCACTGTATACGTTTAAGGTGTACAGCATAATGATTTGACTTAATACATCATGAAGTGATTACCATAATAAGTTTAGTGAACATCCATCATCTCAATGAGATACAACTTAAAGAAATAGAAAAAAATTTCTTCCTTGTGGATGAAAGGAAGATGACAACTCTTAGAATTTACTCTTGACAACTTTTGTATAAAACTTACAGCAGTGTTAATTATATGTATCATGCTGTACTTATATTGCTAGTACTTATTTATCTTATAACTGGAAGTTTGTACATTCTGACTGCCTTCATCCAGTTCTCCCTCCCCTCACTCCCTGCCTTTGGTAACCACAAATCTGAAATCTTTTCCTATGAGTTTGTTTATTTGTTTGTTTTTAAAGTATATTTGACCTAAAACATTGTTAGTTCCTGGTACACAACATAATGATTCTATATTTCTATAAATTTCAAAATAATCACCAAGATAAGTCTACTTGTCATCTGTCACCCTGCAAATATATTGCATAATTATTGACTATATTCTCTGTACTGTACATTTCACACCTATGACTCATTTATTTTGTACCTGAAAGTTTGGACCTCTTCATCTCCCTCACTTATATTTCTCTTACCCACAACCCCCTCCCCTCTGGTAGCCACCTGTTTGTTCTCTGTACCTATGACTCTGTTTCTCCTTAGTTATGTTTGTTCATTTGTTTTGTTTTTTAGATTCCATGTATAAGAGGAATCATACATTATTTGTCTTTGTCTGACTTATTTCACCTAGGATAATACCCTCTAGGTCCATCCATGTTGTCTCAAAGGGCAAGATTTTATTCTTTTTTATGGCTAAGATATATTCCACTATATATATATATATATATATATATATATATATATATATATGCACACACATACATTTTCTTTATCCATTCATCTATCAATGGGCACTTCAGTTGCTTCCATATCTTGGCTATTTTAAATAATGTTGCAATGAACAGAGGATGCATATATCTTCTCTGATTAGTGCTTTCATTTTCTTTAGGTAAATACCCAGCATCACATGGTAGTTCTATTTTTCATTTTTGGGGGAACCTCCTACTGTTTTCCATAGTGACTACACCATCTTCCATTCCCACCGTCAGTGCACAAGGGTTCCCTTTTCTACACATTCTCACCAACACTTGCTTTTTGTTTTTGCTTTTGTTTTTGTTTTTTTTTGTTTTTTGGGGGTTTTTTTGTTTTTTTTTTTATTTTGATAATAACCACTCTGACAGGTGTGAGCTGGTATCTCACTGTGGTTTTGATTTTCATTTCTCTGATGATTAGTGATATTGAGCACCTTTGCATGTGCCTGTTGGCCATCTGTATATCTTCTTTTGAAAAATGTCTACTCCGGTCCTCTGCCCATTTTTTAATTGGGTTACTTGTTTTCCTGATGTTGAGTTGTAGAAGTTCTTTTTATATTTGGGGTATTAACCCCTTGTCAGATAAATTGTTTGCAAATAACTTCTTTCATTCAGTAGGTGGCCTTTTCATTTTGTTGATAGTTTCCTTTACTATTGAAAGAGCTTTTTGGTTTCATGTTGACCTATTTTTAAAATTTTTGCTTTTCTTTCCCTTGCCAGAGATTTATATATATATATATATATATATATTGCTAAGATGAATGTCAAAGAGTGACTGCCTATGTTTTCTTCTTGAAGCTTCATTGCTTCAGGTCTTACATTTAAGTCTTTAATCCATTTTGCGTTTATTAATGTATATAGTGTGAGAAAGTAGTCCAGTTTGATTCTTTGCATATAGCTGTCAGCTTTTCCCAACACCATTTATTGAAGAGGCTGCCTTTTTCCCATTGTATATTCTTGCCTCCTTAGTCATAGATTAATTGCCCATATAAATGTGGATTCAGTTCTGGGCTGTTAACTCTGTTCCATTGATCTATAAGTCTGTTTTTGTATCAGTACCATATTGTTTTGATTACTGTAGCTTTGTAGTATAGTTCAAAATCTGGTAGCATGAGATCTCCAGCTTTGTTCTTCTTTATCAAAATTGTTTTGGTTATTCAGGGTCTTTGTGTTTCCATACAAATTTTAGAATTATTTGTTATAGTTCTGTGAAAAATACCATTGGCATTTTGATAGGGATTGCATTAAATCTGTAGATTGCCTTGGGTAATATACAATATTAATCTTTACAGTGAACATGGTGTATCTTTCTTTTCTGTTTGTTCATTCTTCAATTTCTTTCATCAGGGTCTTATAGTTATCCCAGTACAGGTCTTTTGCCTCCTTAGGAATATTTATTCCTAGGTATTTTACTGATTTTTTTTGGTGATTATAAATGGGATTGTCTTTTAAAATTTCTTTCTGAGAGTTCATTGTTAGTGTATAGAAATGCAACAGATTTCTGTATATTAATTTTGTATCCTACAATTTTCCTGGATTTATTGTTGAGTTCTAGTAGATTTTTGGAGGTTCTTTAGGATTTTCTACGTATAGCATCATGTCATCTGCAGTTTCCAATTTGAATGTTATTGAAAAGTGAGTTTTAGGAAAAAGAACTAACAAAGGCAAGAGAAGAGAAAAGAAAAGAGAGGTGAAACCACTTGTGTGTGATAATATAGACACCACGATAAGAGTGCATTTCAAGAAAAATATATTAATATTATTAAATACTGCTGATAGATCAGTCATGATGGGAACAGAAAATACTCTTGATTTTATTATGTGGCAAGGGGTTCTCTAATTTCCTCAACTGGAATGACTTCTCCTGTCCTCCTCAGCCATCTATTTCAAGTCTCCTAAGGTCTTATTATCTAATCCAGCCATGCTCCCAAATCACTTTCCAAAAATGATTTCTATTTCCAGGTTATGTGCTCAACTCTTCCTAGTGTAGCCATTCTAACATGTAATTGTTTACTGTCTATTATGAGTCAATCCATTAGTGTCATGTTTTGTTTGTTTTTCCTAATTCAGCTTATAACACTCTGGCCAATACCCCACTCACCTCTACTTTCATTATACTCATATGGCAAAATTTCAACCATGGATTAATGCAAGTATGCATTTTTCCATGCTCTTCTGAGTCAGCTGAGTACTACTGGAGAAAGCCACAAAACAGGGGAGGCTGTTTCTATAAAATGTTCTTGACCACCAGTTTCATCTGGGCCCTCAACAAAGACTGTCAGTTTTACCATGTTTCTCTGAATAGTCCAGTTCCCTACTCTCCACAATACCACACAGTAGGAACACACACAAAAAATTCAGTGAATAAAAGCTTTCCAGTGCTTCTCCATTCTTCTAAAATCACCACTGACCAGTGGCTCTTTCATTCTGAAAAGAGGATTCTGACTTCTACTTCATTTCCATTAGATAAGAGTCATTCTACAGCTTGCTAATAAGCTTAAAAACCTTTCTGTACCTACACCCATCTTTCCTTGTTCCCTTTAGTTTCAACATATTGTGTCCTCCAATCTAAGGCCGGGGTCATTGCATAAACTTTGGATCCCACTTATTCTATCCTTCATAAAACTGCACTGCACGATTTCCCTTTTACTCTTTGTACTTTCAGTTTTGACCCCTCTAATCAATATATAAAATGTATTCAATACCTGCTATCTTAAAAAAAAGAATCCCTCCTTAAGGTAGATGCTGTGAGTAATCACTCAGATTGCTGCCTTCTGAACTTAGACATTCATTCTGCTAATTGCCAGAGTACTTACTGCTGATAGCTGAGTCCTTCCCCAGGCATTGCCATAAGCAGCATATAAAAAGAATCTCATCTCCTGTAGATGGAGGAGTGAAGAAGCTGAGGATTAGTGCCAGTGTTTAATTATAAGGGTAGTTGAGCTCTAGAGAAGGTTGAATTTTGACTTCAACAAGCCTGTTATGCCAAAGTCACTGATTAAAAAAGTGTGGAATTGACGTTTTGACCTGGGAATATCTGGATCAATGCACTCAAATATTTTAATCCTCATATTCTGCTGAACCATCCGGGCCTTCAGAAATAGCCTATTTCTTCCTCCTAAAGGTTAGTAGTGGGCTTCCCTGGTGGCACAGTGGTTGAGAATCTGCCTGCCAATGCAGGGGACACGGGTTCGAACCCTGGTGTGGGAAGATCCCACATGCTGCGGAGCAACTGGGCCTGTGTGCCATAGCTACTGAGCCTGCACGTCTGGAGCCTGTGCTCCGCAACGAGAGGCCACGACAGTGAGAGGCCCGTGCACCACAATGAAGAGTGGGCCCCGCTCACCGCAACTAGAGAAAGCCCTCACACAGAAACGAAGACCCAACACAGCCAAAAATTAATTAATTCATTAAAAAAAAGGTTAGTAATAACAATCACTTGAAGACAAGTCAAAGACCTCAGGCTAATAAAGTCAAGGTGCAATATACCTCATGTGGAAGTGATACAGTTACAGAGGAAGGAAAGAGGCTATATCCCCATAAAGGCTACAGAACTTAGCCAAGGTATACCTGCAGAAGCCAGGGAAGTATGTGTGGTTTAGATAAGGTGGGTTCTGGGTCCAGAGAGCAGGTGGTAGAACATAAAGTTGGATGATAGAGAGTTGACCAATATGGAAGAACTTTCGCTTGATACAGGAATACCTTGTTAAGAGCCCTGGGACATGGCACAACAACGCTGTTGGAATGCTCTTGGAAACTGGGCAAAAATAATGAACAATACAAAGTGAAGTTGAAGTGCAGAAATTAGCATGAAAAATGATAGAAGAAGTAGCCAAAAGGCTCAGAGAAGTCAGTATTGTAAGAGAGTTATACACATAAGGCTGGAAATACCACCAGCCAATTGTGTTCCACAGGGATTCCAGATAACAATCCATTTATTATTAAGGAATTTTCTAGGAATCTCAGTGTTAGCTGTTCTCACTAGACCAGGACTGATTATAGGAGATGCTATTACAGAACTGGGCTTCATGGTAATAAAGGGAATGAGAGGATCCAAAATACTACTAATACTACTACTAATAATAATAATGGAGGACTGGAAGGAGTACTTAACTGACAGAGCAAGATGATTATGTTACTTTAATGAGCAGCAGGTTGGAGTGGCAGTGGATCGGGGACAGTGATGACTCACCGAGATCTATGGAGATGGTATATGCAAGGATAATGAAGATGAGCAGCCAATAAGGGTATTCTCAATCTAAATAATAAAAAGAAGTCAAGATTGGATGGCAGGAGGCTGAGAACACTGCCATAATAAAAACTCATGACCCTCTGCTTAGCTTCCAGACTTGCCAGCGTTCAGGTCCAGCACTCATTAAATGAAGGAGAGACTGGTTTACAGGGAGGAAGTAACCAATAACCCCATGCCACAAATGTCTATGGTGACTTTAGGTGAATTACAAAATCTTCTCTAATTTTTCTTTTATAAAATTGGGACAATAACAGTGTCTTCTCATTGGGAAATGTTTTGTGGACTAAATGAAATAATTTATGTGGCCTTTGAAAAAGGTCCAAAATGTATTAGATATTAATTTTGTTATAGAAGTAGTAATATTAAGCAATTATATGTCTTATTTATACAGGACAATTATAAATTTAATATTTGCCATTAATAACATATAGGAATAGTCTTAGAAAAAGAATGTCAGCTCTCTCTCATACATACTTGGTGCAGTAAAATTCAGTGACCACCTCTCCAGTTGTTTCATCTCTTCCTTGGGTTGTTCTGCACAGCCCATCTTTTATCTAATTTCTTTCAACTTTTGAACTGTGCTGCTTGATCTTTCAATTCTTGATCTGTAAAGAAGAATATATTTTTAATAATTCACCCTAAGAATCAGATCATGTCTATCACTCAACCTCTTTCTGATGCCACCAACATAAAGCTTCTGGATTTCGTTTTATCATAAATATTTCAATAAATCCATAGGTAGCTTTGGAGATTTATTTTTGAAAAAAAAAAGAACATTCTTAGATGTTTAAAAAAAAGCTACTTTAATACTTTTAAAATTTTAAATTGGGTCAAAGTTAATCCTTTATTTTACAAATTATGAATATTTGCAACCTATACAAGTATTTTTTTCAGATTTTCCTTAAATACATAATTATTTTTAAAAGCAGGCCAATAATTTTGGAAGCTTTATTTTTTGAAAGTGAAAGAAAAAAATCAAAAGGAGAAAAAGATAACCCTGTATAACTTGTCTTTTGCAGGTTCTGAGAGTAGTTCTACTTGGCAAGAGAGGAAATGGCAACCAGAGTCTTCTGTCAGAGGCAGAAACTAAAGTCATGCAGTTTTTAATTTAAATGAAGACAGATAAGGTTAAAATTTGCAAACTTGCCTAACTTTGTATTTATTCCTCATGCTGCAGGGCTAACTTACTGCTACCATCTGAAGAAAAGGTTACACTAAGTTTAATTACAGCACTAGTAAGTCATTTCACTTTAGAAATATTTACTGAGCTCAAAATACATGTATAGAGGAGTCCCTCTACTAGATACCATCAGTCTAAACATAGACTTCCTTCAACTAAGGAGGTTAGAATCTAATTTGGAAGACTATAAGCCTGTCCTTTACCCTGATAAAAGGAAAACTCTAGTGATGGACTGTCATTCATTGCAGTTGGAAGAACTGGTGAGAGAGTTGGCATTTGGGCTGGATCTTGACAGGAACACCCTTCCTCTTACAGAAGGAAATTAGAGCAAAGGGCAAGATAAGGAAAAAGAAAAGTGTGCAGCTGAGAGTCCCAGGGCATGGAACAGAATGCTGAGCCATCCAATGGGGTGAGACATAGGTACTGATAATGGTTGAATGAAAACTAAACCTGGATCAACTGGAGTCCCTTTTTTTGAATATTTCCATACCATATTCAGGAATTTAAATTTTATTTTAAAAATAGGAGTCACCATCAACGATAGTTTGTGAGTTTTGTTTGGTGGGGGTAGTGCAGGAGTGGCCAGAGGAGTGATATAGTAATGTAATTACACTTGTGTTTGGAGAAAATTACTATACAGAATCTAAGGGCTGGGTACTGACAGTCTTCTTTTTAGAGTAAGTAACTCGGAACTGGGAATCTCTAAATTCCTATCTTTTATTCTTTTTCATATTTCGGAACTGTGAATCTCTAAATTCCTATCTTTTATTCTTTTTCATATCCTCCTCCCCAAGCATCTAGCACAGCCCCTTGTCTGATATTCAATAAATGTTTGATGAAAGTCTTTGGTTTGGTCTCAAGAAAACTACATGTAAGGACACAGCTTTGGTGTTCTAGGAAATGAGACTGCTTCTAGGTGGTGTTTTAAACAAAGATCTAAGATCATACCAAAGGGAAGAACCCAATTCTGACTAGGAGTACTGGGCTGGAGAACAGTGAGTAAGGCTTTATGGAAGAAGGTGCATTTGAGTTGGACTTAATTCATTGGTAAAGGCCTAAAGCAAAACAATATCTATGAACTTAGAACTTTTAGGAGAGATCATGAATGCTGAAGAGGGATTGATCACAGAGATAGCAAGGAAATCCTGAAATGGTTATTCAACAATTTCTTAGAGTCAAACTGTCCAGTCTGTGGAGACACAGATCAGGGGAGACTCAAGCTTATTCTACCATCTTCTGCACGGGGATGTGTATCTGTCTGGATACTGACAGGAAATACGTGACACACTCCAATGGTATAATTTGTGTAGAGTGTAATAAAAGGACCATTTACAAAAGTGTGGATAGGATATAGATACTGTGATACCCTAGGTCTACTAGTACTCGATGTTTCTATCATATGTAGCCCTCAAGCAGAGAAGAGAGGCTGCTTTAGTGGAAATGGAGAAGAAGCTCAATGAGGAGAGAGCTGTTTGTCAGGAGTCACTACCTGTTGGTCAGGGGATGCAGCCAGCCCTCAGCAAAGCCAAGGAGAGGAAGTAGAGGACTTCACTCTGCTCCTTCTCTCCTATCTCTTCCTGAAGTTCCTCATTTGCTTAACCAAACAGGATGCCAGTGGGCAAGGGAGCTCTTTGATGTAGGCCAGACCATTAGTCTCACTGAGCACAGAGCTGGATAAGAGTGTTTTTGAGGGAAAAATAGAAGATATATAAACAATACGCAGAATGACACATGATTGACAAATTAGTTACAATGAAAAACACTAAAATTAAAATAACTCGTATCTACCTGGATTATCATGAGAAAACTTTATTCTTCTTCTATGCTGTATTTTCAATTTACTCTTGAAAATTTCTCCTCTTGTATACTTGGTACACCCAGACATACCAACTTAAAATTAGTATGCAAATATAATTACAAAATGTAGTTTGTACACCACATGTACATTTTCTTGATTAAAAGTCACTCAAAACAGAGATATGGATGTAGAGAACAAATGTGTGGATACCAAGGGGGAAGGGGTGGTGGCGGTGGGAGGAATTGGGATATTGGGATTGACATATATACACTATTGATACTATGTATAAAATAAATAACTAATGAGAACATACGGTATAGCACAGGGAACTCTACTTAATGCACTGTGGTGACCTAAATGGGAAATAAATCCAAAAAAAGAGGGAATATATGTATATATGTATAGCTGATTCATTTTGCTGTACAGTAGAAGCTAACACAACGTTGTAAACCAACTATACTCCAATAAAAATTAATTTAATTTAAAAAAAGTCACGCAAATAGTGACTAGATTTTTTTTTTTTACTATGTGAATTGAGCGCAAATGTGCCAAAATTTGTAATATGAACTTTAAAACATGTTTATTTATCTTTTACCCTTACTGTTAGCCTTCATGGAAGACCGTATTTCACCAAAATGAAGCATGGCAACAAATTTTGTTTTTTAAATGCTGAGATAAATGATGCACTACTATTTATTCAAAACTTATAAAATACTTGAATTACTTTTCCACCACATAAGATTTCATAAGATATATTTTATAATCATTAAATTATAAAAATTACAGTTCTAAAAATGTCTGCAAATAGGAAAAAAATACCTTGAACACTCATGCTTAAGCTACAATTTAAGAACAACAAAGATGATTGGATATAAGTATCCAATCTTCATTTGACATCTAGATTATATGCCTTATATCTAAATTGCACATCACAAGGTCAAGCCAAAAAAATACAGGTCTGAATATGTGACTCTTTGGGGCCACACAGGCTTCATAGCAGGGCCTGATGCTGGCTAAAATCAGTAGGCCTGAGTCTGCAGGCCTACAGAATTAGGCACTGTTACTACTCAATACTCTGTAATGATCTATATGGGAAAATAACCTAAAAAAAGACTGGATATATGTGTATGTATAGCTGATTCACCTTGCTGTATAGCAGAAACTAACACAACACTGTAAATCAACTATACTCCAATAAAAATTTTTAAAAGAATCCAAATCAAACAACTAAACAAAAGCAGGCACTAATTTACAACTTCTTAATTTTCCCTTAAAAGTCTCAAAGATCTTTGAAGGTCATATAGTAAGAGAATAACTCCAAAGAGGAGTGAAAATTAATAAAATTACTAATTTATTCTGATGTGAAAAATCAAAAAAGAAGACTGTTTTTAACCCATAGTAACATCCTATACACTATAAGCAAAGCATTAAAAGTTCAATTTCCCTTTCAAAATCCCTGTTTTCATTCTCATTGTTCATAGTTGCTTTGATGTTTCTGCACTCTGACAGAGAGCATGGTTTCACTTGGGGAAAGGAATCAATTTCTCAATGTAAATTGTGATTTACACACTTCCCTTCCTCACCTACTTTGAATTGATTTGATTCTAGAAGCACTAAGACATGTGAAAAACACCGTTTTGCTTGATTTAATAAACACTTAGAAAATGGCTTGTTGGATAAGCCCTAGACCAAAAACTAGCAATCTTGAAGGAATGCATTTTCCTTTTTGTCAGTTCCCTTCTTAGTGTTACAGACTCTACCCTTTAATTAAGGTACAAAGGAATCCTCAGGTCAAGAGGAAGCTAACATCCCTGCATAGGGAATCCATCTACCTTATAATAACCTATTCTTAGGAAACAATTTTGGCTCCGAAGTATGGTTTATTAAAATTGTATGATAGTGTTAAAATTGATGGAACTCAGGATCTAGCCTTTTCTAAAGACCTAAAGAGAAGCATAAAACAATGAAGTAGAGTTTATTCTAACAGATATACCAATGGGCCAATCAAAAACAGTCATACTTTTAATAGTTTCTATAGAGAAGATACTGAATAAACTTCCAAAAAGGTAAATATTTAATAATTAAGTGGTTTAATCAAAGAAATAGCAAAAGGTAACAGGGCAAAATTTTGATCACATGCTTTGTGACAGGTACTCTGTTAAGTACTTCAGTTACATCATATCTAATACTCCAAAGCAATCAGTATGTCCATTTCAAGACAAGGAATATGGAACTTTATGGCAAACAGTTTCCATTTTCTTGAGTACCTTGCTTATCAAGATTAGAACATAGCCAAAATCTCTGAGATAACCATATGGTAATCATCCATTGAAAACCCTATTTTCTGTCTTGGCAGAAGTAGATGTGTGGGTGATTCTCAATCACTGTAGCTCTTGGATACATTCCCTGTCAATTCAGGTAACCCCACATGCAGGAGCAGGTTTTCACCAGAGGAAGAAAGTTAAATGCTCACCAGAAAATATGCCAAATTAGTAACCTTTTTTCAGGCAATATTCTGGAATTTGAACCAGATCAATAGCTATTGGTGGTAAAATAACACCAAGCCTTAGAGAAAGCCAAAAGGAGTCTGAGTACACAAACTTCTGTAGTTCAGCCTTTACAGAAATCAAACCAGGTTAGGGGGACATTTTTTGTTTTTTTCTGATGAAAGTTCTCACTAAGTTTCAGTGTGTTCTGGTGGCAAATATGACCTAAAGAACTACCTTAGGAGCAGGATTCTGAAACAACTCTTAGGTCAGAATATGAAATGGAATCATTACAAGTAAAGTTACCAGAAAAAAATATTGTAGAAATGGACTGAATATAATGCAACCACTTGACTTGTTTACATGTGCTAACAAATATGACATGTATTGAGCAAAGACTTTCAATTTTTTTTAACCATTCTAAGGTGATTTTGTCTCTATGGACAATGTTGGTGTCATAGCTGTGTACATGCAAGCTCTTTTTCTTCTCTGCTTTCCTCATTTTACCTTCGAAGTTAAGTAACTGTGATATAAAGGATGATGGTTAACAGCATTTATATCCAGGGACAGAAAGACATGGGTTTCCAACCCTATTCCATCTCTTAACGGCTCTGTGACTTTATCAAGTTATTTCATATTTCTAATCTTAATTTACCTTATTTATAAAATGGAGATAAGTATGTTATTGTAAGGATTACAAGTAATACATATAATTCATGTAAATGTCTTTAAAAGTTCATGAAACATTGCAAGGGCAAAATAACCTTGGCTAAGATAATAATTGCTATCATTATGTTAATTGTCATCAGAGATACAACTATCATAAATTACTAATTGAAAATATGGGAAAATATCCCAAATCTTTTAATTAAATAGAAACATTTTGAACCTCATTACCATGGAGGTTTATTCATCTTGTTCATGATTTTGGTATAAAATTAGAAAATATTTCAGTCAGTCACCAGGCATGATGAAGGCTTTCTCTAATTATCCAGAACAAACTTCTAGAAAGACACATTGCTTGGTAACTGGCATCAGGTTAACCTGGAAGTAACTCTGAATAAATGGTCCAGAAGCCTGAAATGACTGCAGAGACCCAGCTGTGGAGAGCCATGGTGAAGCTCAGAGGAGCCTGGCATAATCAGAGGAGGATATTCCATTAGCCAGTCAGAAGGCAAAGCAAATATTTTAAAATAAAGAAGAATGTTTAGTTTAAATAAAGAGAAACACTTAGAGATCTTTGAATGCCATATGTAGTCTTATATCACCGGGTCTTCATATATGTAGTTGTCTCCACCTGAAACAGCTCTATCCTCACCTGGCTATCTTCTATGTGTCCTTCAAGAATCATCTCAAGCATACTTTCCAATTTATCAGGGTTGGCATGCAAAGTGAATGCTATTTGCCACCCCAGATTGATAACCTCTTTTTCAGGTTATAACTGAAAATAGTACTGAGTTTTAATCAAAAGGCCAGATTTGAGGTTCTGGGTCCAGCACTTACTATCTCTGTAACTTTGGGCAGATTTTCTCCATTTGAGCCTCGTTGAGCCTGGCTCTCCTCATCTGAAAATTGATCATTTTAATACCTCTTTGCCTATCTCATAGAGGTGTTACAAAGATCAAGTGATAGAAGTCAGGAAATAAATTTGTGAATATTGAGTCTCCATATAAACATAAGCAAATTATTTTACGATTAATACATTTAGCACCTCAAAGGCAAAATTTTTCATTTGACAGAAAAAATACTTTAATATGGAATTTTACTTTTTTTTTAGTTTTAAAAGCATAATCATATTTGAGTTCCCTTTCTCTGCTGACTTGGATACCCTTCTCCCCATGGTGGAATTGAGATACACTCTTTGTGAGAGATAATGCACTCTGTATTGCAAACTTTTTCTCAAATTAGGAAAGTTTAAACTCTATTCTGAAAAATGGTTTTAACAGGTATCAATCATCAATGTATCCCAATGTCATTTAATAGTCACACTAAATAATGCAGCTTATTTAAAAATGTACTTTAAGTATCTCCTTGTATGTTGTAAAATAGTCAACATTTTTTCTTACATCAAACACGACTCTCTCCCATTTGCTGTATCGGATGTGAGGCCAGCCAGTTCTACACTGGCACCACTGGAGCTCTGGCAGGAGAGAGGAAGGAGATGAGAAGTTCTGAATTTATTGTTTATTAGCAAAACCCACCATTTCACCAATCCTTCTACAATAGGAGGTGGTGGAATGTGAGGCAAGGAATAGAATGGGAGCAGAAAAGTAACAGAAGAGTCATGTAACAGTCACTCAGGGATGACTTCTGACATCTTTTATCATGCTATGTGAAAAATATATTGGTAATTTTCTTATTATAAGGAGAGAATGAGGAGTGCCAGGTAGGTGAGGACATGGTCAAAGGGTAGAATTCTTAAAAGTAATGATTTTTATTTAATTTAAAAATGATGTTGAAAGACATGTTAGATACATTCAATCTATGCTTTTCCCTTAATTAAGAAAAAATTCTTTGTTCAAATTATTGAGTTTGTTTGTTTGTGTGTTTGTTTTTGTTTGTTTCAAGGACTTTTCAAGACTAGAGAAGAAGTGAGAGGGATCTCTGAGTCCCACAGCATAGAATACATATTGGGTGGTTGAAACAAGCATTGACCTCAGGTTCATCAGGGAGGATCCTAGACTTGACAAAGATCCCTTTGCCTAAAACAGGTCACAGCAGAGCAGCAGAGATGAAAGGACACTATTCGATGGGACAATGGGTGCTTCATTGGTAACTAAGATGGACAGATGATGGACAACCAGACAATCTTCCCTATTTCATTTCTGGTATTGGAGAACATTCTGGAATCTTGGCATCTTGACACAACTCAGAAGTGGAGAGAATTCCCATGGCTGAATAAAGATAAATTTTCTACTTTTCAGCAGACTGGAGGCTCAGAGTTTAAAATTAAGTTGATTTAAGAAAACTTAAAAATAGAGTATTTTTTCTACAGTTGAATTGTGGAAAGAAATGATATGATGATAATTATGATATAACTATGATAGTAATAGTTAAAATTTACTGAGCTCTTATTATGGGCCAGAAACTTTGATAATGTGTTTATACTGATTAGCTCATTTACGTTTGACACATCTCTATAATGTAGGTACTACAATAAACTCCATTTCACAGATAAAAAACCTGAAGCATGGAATCGTTAAGGAACATGTCCAAGATCCACTCAATGAAGTGATGGACACAGGTTAGAAGGTCAATCAGCCTAACTCTGAAACCACATGGGAGGCTACTACTCAATATCATATCATATTAAGAAATTAATCTCTTTATATATTTGAATATTGACTATATAGTAAATACTATGGTATATATTATAATGTTAAAATTAATTATATTTAGCATAATTGAACGTAAAGCCTCTAATATAGTAATTTTAAGTAACTAAACAGTGTTAATTAAGAGAAACTTTAGAAGGAAGTATATAGTAGCACTTTTACATTTTTTCAGAAAAAAGTTAAAAGTCCCGATATAATAATATTTTATGGCTAAGACAAGAACAGGATAAGACACAGGGATGCCAATAACATATTTGGAAGATAAAAATCTTACATATCTTCAAATGAATCAGACTGTGTGGCAACATGGAATAAAGTTTGTTGGCTTCTTTTAAATAAAATGAAAATTTAATAAGTTTGGTTTAGGCCCATTATTATCCTATGGAAGAAATCCAGAAGTAAAAAAAATCTAGCAGTCCTCTGTATTAACATGAATAGCTGTGCCCATACAAAACTTTCCAGCAGTGGCTTACTTAATCAAACAATTGCTCTAACCAAAAGTTGCGGGGCAGGGCTTCCCTGGTGGCGCAGTGGTTGCGCGTCCGCCTGCCGATGCAGGGAAACCGGGTTCGCGCCCCGGTCTGGGAGGATCCCACGTGCCGCGGAGCAGCTGGGCCCGTAGGCCATGGCCGCTGGGCCTGCGCGTCCGGAGCCTGTGCTCCGCGACGGGAGAGGCCGCAGCAGGGGGAGGCCCGCATACCACAAAAAAAAAAAAAAAGTTCCGGGGCAGTTGAGTAAATGACTCTTTAATAGTCTTGAACACTTCCCTCTAGCAAAGTATAATAGTTGAAATTTGGTTTGTTTAATCTGTGCCCTTCTTTGCCTACACCAAATAGTTATTTGGATGACTGCTTCTTTGGATCAGCTGCACAAACTCTTCAGATTATTTTTGAATAACTTCTATTAAATCCCTTTCATCACTGCCTAACCTTACTTGCCAAGGAAAACTGGAAGCCCCTTTCTCATTGAAAAATGATTGGATTTGTGCTCTGGACCATATACTCTTAACAGAAACTTAACAGAAAACATCTATTTACTGAGAATATCACTTCCAACTCTGGAAACTGTGGATCAGTCAAAGCTGATTATCACTATCCTAGAATGATGACTTTCAATAACTTAGCACAAATGAACACTCAGCATCAAACTGTTTTAAATGGTATGCCTTTCCATCTAGAGCTTTCCATCTGAGTCACTTTCTCCTTATACACTGGGCATTTTGCATCTTAGTCCCTCCCTGCTTCCTCTAAGCAGTACAGCCAGGATTCATAGGATGGAATGCTACTTTTCTTATCCTAGAATCCCACCTTAATCAATTAAGAAAAGTTTGTTTTCTGAGTTAATTAGAATGATATGGTCTACTGGTCTGGACATGAGAAATATTGACTTACTTTACATAATGACCATTCAAGTGATAACTTTTCAATACAATGGCTCTCCAAAAGTTATACTGGTTTTCAAACTAATCATCTTGGAGATTATTATGACCTAAGCACACATTAACAAACAAAAAAATAAACATGCTGTAAGAAATGATAGTTTGACATTTTGAGTTCAAAGACACACCTGAAACAAGTGTCTATTAAAAAGGAAATAAATTTGAATAACATACTGTCTTTGGATGAGCCCAAATTCTGCTGCTTAGTGTAATTGTACGGCAATTTTAGCTCTTGCATGTGAGCAGTTTCAGTGTTTAAAAGCCTTTTCCTACATAGTCTTTAGTTTTATCTAAAAATATTTTTGTGCTACAATTTTATTTTGAAATGCATAGTTATGAGCTCTCCCAAAGTTAAAATATTTGTAGTGAAATTTGTGCAGAAAGAAGAAAAAGAACAAGTAAAATTAACTTCCACTATGTTTTATGTGAATACTGAATTTACTTCCAAATTTTTGTTCATTCCTTTTTTTATTGTTCAATCAATATATATTTATATCTGTGAAAATTATTTTGGAGCTTTGAGCAGATGGAATGCATCATAATTTCTCCATTAAAATTAATAAACTTTCTCTTATTTACTGGCCTTACACTGAGTTGTAGAGTCTTCAAGAATTGAAAGTTGTTAAGTTAGAGAGACACATACCTTAATACACACATATAGGTGGATGAGAGAAAGAATGTTTAATTTTCATAACAATAAGAAAAACCTTCTTGAGCATTATTGCACTTATGATTTTTGGAATAAAATTTTATATATAAATAAATGTTATATCATAATGATATATATACATATGTATACATACATATACATAATATGAAAAAATATATTTGTATTATATTTGCACACTTGCAAATACTTTTAGTGACTTTATCAAAGCTGTAGCTTATATACTGGTTGAAGATTCAGGAACTTGAAGCTCAGTATTCTCTCTCTCTGTCATCCAACAGGTTTGACTTTTTAATTTGGTGAAAACTAAGTCACCTATCTGATCTGGTTTCTTTAACTATAAAACTAAGATGACAGTAAATACCACTCATTTCATCCTGTACTTCATAGCAATGTTAAAAGAATTAATAAGATAATGTAAAATAGTTCTAATTCCTTAGAGATAGTGTGTTGCATAAATCAAAGTTACTACTAGTAAATAGGCAAGGTAATATGAACTTTACAGTTAACTTAAATGGTTGGCAATATTGATCTAATTAATTTTTAAAAAGTGTTTCAAAGGAAAAGAAATTCTAAAGTTAATCACTGCTCATATTCAAAAGTCACCCTTCAGCTAGGTCTCCTTAATGCCATGGCTCTTTTAGAAAGCCATTTACTCAGTACTATATAAGATTCATATATATATATTCAATTAATTCAGTGAGTTATTATGTAGTTTAACCAGGAGTTTTATCAGACCCCTGAATAAATTAATACTCTGATACAGATAAGAAGCATTTAGTTATGTATATTGTATTGTACATCAAGAATAAGTGAAATGGTTAAAATTAAAATTGGTTAAGTCATCAAGTTTTCAATTTATTATGCTGGAGAATACTATAGGAAAATCACTTAAAATAATGCTAAGAAATCCATAGATATAATTTTATATTTTAACAGATGGCATTTTCTTATTGGCTGGAACCAGCACTAACATTTTCAAAATGTAATGACTGAAGTCAGAGTGATTTTAAGAAATTCTTAAAATACTCTATGAAGCACCTAGATTAAGAAAGGTAAATTCAAATAAGAAAAAAAGGAAAGGAGGAAAAAATACTATAAAGTAAAATAGCATACTGAGATTTTATAATGGTTGATGAACATCCCCATATTGACTTGAAAATGTTGAGACTTGATGAAAATAATAACCATTACTATTGGGCAAATAATTGGTCCCTTTACAATATTAAGGAATATTAAGTTCAGATAAAGTGTAGTTTTCACTGAAACTGAGTCAATTATCAGCATCACTAAATCAGAAACGGGCAATATTCAAACCTGTTAAATATCCAGTCTAATAATGTCTTACTATTATTGAAATTAAATTAATTATCTTTGAAAAGAAAGAAGTAATTTGCAGGAGCTCTTTGAAATAAACACAGAGAAGCAATCAAATAATTTGAACACCAACTATGCAAAGTTACCTGGTCAAATAAGTAACCACAAGTCACAAGTCGTAACCACAGGGGTTACAAGAAGGAGGCAAAATATAGCATTGCCCCAGGACAGACAGACTAAGTGTGCCTTGTGGATAGTGCCTTAGTGAGGTCACCTAGTCCAGGGCCTCACCCTCATCTTTCAGGCTTAGAAATCCTTTTTCTTTTTTCTGTACACTAGGAATGAATTGACCTCTGAAGGACAGATTCATATTAACCAAGCTCTCAAGATTGACATATAAAATGAGAATTAAGTTTTCATGGTTTTACAATGACAAACACATTCTTGAAGGACCTGGCACTCACATTCTATAGCCATTACTCTTTTTCTCCTTGTAATCACACTAGAAGGATACTTACATAGCTCACCAGAAGAGCCATCTCAGGCTCTGCAATAGTTCATGTCAGAGGGAACTGTGGTGGCAGCAGGAGTGGATATATTTCTCATGAAGTCTGATGACAAAATCACCAGCACTTGCTGGTGGGTTTGGCTATAGGTGGTGAGGAAAAGAGAAATTGAGAAAACATCACAGAGGATGCTTTGTAGAAATTTGAGTGTCAAAAGGAACAGAAAGCTAGCAGAAGGATGCCAGAGAATCACAGATGTTGTTTTGTCTGGCAATATAGATTGTGGTATGTATCATAGGTAACGCCTGAGAAAGTACAATTGAGGGCTTGTTAGTAACACCTACAGTGACAACTACCTATAGTCTCTAGCTAACTCTTCAACAATATAATTGCTAGAATTCTGACCTGCCCACCATATCTCAGGCAGACAGTCCATATTGCTACTGTTAATACTGTTGACAACTGCACCCCATACCTCTGTCATTTGGTCCCGTCCTCACTAACCTAGTTGTCACACTCTAGTCTGAGTCTATACTAGAAAGGCATCCCCGGGAAGACTCATTCCCCATGCCTCAGGAATGAACCAATTCTTTCCCTCTTTTGAGGACATTGGTGAGGACACTGAGAGATGTTTTTCTCTCTTTTCCTAATATGCAAGGTCTATTTGCTTAGAATTGCCTTGTAAGTTTCACTGTTTAACAATTATAAATCCAGAGATCCATGTGACCCAGATTCAAAACAGAATCACAACCACACACATCGAACTTTAGAAATCAGTTGTTTTCAAAGTGTTTTGTTTGCATGCTGATACACAACAAAGGGGAAATATAGCATATGAAAATATATTTTAAATATCACTATTTCCCTCCATCCATATTCCTAACAAGGATACAGGATCCATTTAATTGCTTTTCTATTCTAAATATTCCTTAAAAAATAAGAAAAATAACCAACTGTGTGTCACATTTTTTATCCATTCTTAATCATTCAACACTCACTTCTGATCTCTCTTCTGTTGATTTTTTTTAATTTTTTAAATTTTTAATTTTTTTTAGCATCTTGGATCTGGTAAATGTGGGAGTTCCTTTAGAAGTCAGGGGAAAGGCTAGAAATATCCACGTACTAATTTTGGACCTACCATATCTTCATAGCCAGAGAGGGTGTGACTTCTCCCTGGCTTCTCTCCTTTCATCCAACCCCTTACTGCATGGCTTTGAGAAAAATTCCTTAATCTTACTATCATCTGTATTTGACTATTTTGCCAAAGGAGAGTAATAATTTCCTCTCCTACCACAGAGGAAATCTGGGGTAACAAAATGTGAGAACAGATGTAAAATAGTCAAATATGATTTGAGGGAGGAAAAATGAGGAAAGAGAAGAACTGTTATTTATATTATTTGCATTACTACTGTGACAATTCTATCACAAATAAATAAGAAAGGTGAGAAATCTGATATGCTTTAGAAATTCATCACTTCAGCATTAGTGTGCATGACCCTGACACAAGTTCCTAAAGAAAAGAAGACTGAGATAAAAGAAAATATTAACAAGGGATTTCTAAAATGAAACAGATGAAAAACAAGTGCTTGTTACTGCAGCAAGGGGAAAAAATTGCTCGGAAAAATTTTTAAATTATTTGGTTGACTTATAAGTGGAAAATAAAAGATTAGACTGGTTGCTAAAGGATCTGAAAACTATCAGAGATTTGGGAAGAAATTTACAGATCATAAACAAAAAATAAACTCCCTGCTATAGTTGCAACACAGAAAACAGAGCCCCCAAAGACCCCAAAGATGCTTCTTGTATTCTAGTGTAAAATGATTCTTATGATCAGAAGAAAGGAAAATGTCCCACTAAGAACTAGAGAATAGCAACTACAGACTGACAACAACATCTGAGCATCTTATAAAAGTATTTTTTTGCCAAAAGGAGAAATTTCTTGGTGTGTTCTGCATTAACTGAAATGGGCAAATGGAGTATGAGTATATTAAATCACCAACTTATTGTTTCAAATGAATTACTTCACGGTCATAATTCCTGAAATGTTTTAAATTAACACTTTTAAGTGTGAGAAAAATCTCAACCAATCCTACAGAGTTATAGAGACAGAGAACCAAGTTTTCTGTGGTTTCCAATTGTCTACATCAGAGATCGTCTATCATGGGGAGCTTATAGAAATTACAGACTTCAGGGAACCAGTCTCAGAAATTCTGATTCATAAAGTATGGGATGGAGCATGAGAGTCTGATTTTTTAAGCAGCCCACGAAGTCTTATTGCAGGCACTGCACGAGCCACATTTTGAGATACTAGCCTAGAGAATCAAGTCTGAATTTTTCAGTAGTACATTCAAGGCTGCAACGTTCTAAGTATGAATTATCTTTTCCACCTTACCTCTCACCACATCTCTTCATTCTCTTCCTCCCCAGACACCTAGCTTATTTACCATCATATTCCATGCTTATTAAGGTCAGCTCTCCTATTTGACTGGAATTAGGAGACTTCCTCCCATTCCAGTGCATTGAAATTCTAATACTTTAAGGGTATGTTCTACATTTCAACATCTCCTCTGTTTGATTACACTACCTTTCATTTTATCAATAAAATATACTAAATGTTTTATATTTTAAAATATTTTGTTGTTTCCTTCTAGTTAACTTATCTTGCATTACAGATTATAGTGAGTTGGTTTTATATCTGCTTCTTCCAGCAGAGTTTAAGCTCCTTGAAAACAAACTTATTCAAGCATTCTAGAAAAAATATTTGTTTACTTGAATTAATAACACACAATGGTTCATATCTGGTAGATCAAGGTTTTCATATTTTGCCAGAACTTCCATTTATAGCAAGGAAATTAAAAGACTGATTACGTAAAGTCAGTTGATACACATAGAATTTGAATGCCATGGCCAAAGCTGTCCAGAAGTTCTCCAAACGATATTTAGTTGCTTCCTCCTCAGAGCGGAATCTATATTGCACTGCCCAGATCCTAAGTACTTCTTATATGAATTAAATGCTTCAGCTCGTAAAGAAAAGTGAGAAATCCATGGAGAATTACCTCCTAGCATCCAGCTTCTGGGAGTACTACTGGTAAACCAGCTCAGAGGTCAGCCCTTCTAGGGCATTGCTTAGACTGAAGAGAGCCTTGCCCAACAGGGACACATCCCTTCCAGAGACAGCCCACATAAAATGACTGATCCACCTGGAGAGATAAAGGTCTAGAACTCTTGCTCCAATTCACAAAAGTTCTGAGGAGAATTGCATCTTTAGAGCTCCGTGCAAGGTCAGCTGAAGCTCCCATCAAGTCTTCATTGCACTCAACTTCTCCCTTTGCCCAAACTGGCTTCCTTCTCTTCTCTACAGGCACTGATCTTAAGAATACTGATTAATTTCTTTCTTCTGTTTTCTGGAGAACCCATCTTGCACAATTCCTATTTGCTATCCTTATACATAAAATACTATTCACCCTTACAGAGATAGCATGAACATTATGAGAAATGGTCAAAAAATGTTTATTTCGTGTCAGCTGTGCACCCAATACTATACATACATTCTTTACATTAATCCTCCAAACATCCCAAATTGGTATGTGCTCCTGGCACGTTTATGCCTTCAGATCTCAATTCAAATATCACTTCCTTGGAGGGCCTCTCCTTGGCAACCCTTTCAGAAATAACTGCCGCCTCCACTACCCCACCAGGGCTCCCTTATCCTGCTTTTATTTCAATTCATAGCGATTACCACGACCTCAAATTATATTATGTGCTTTATCTATTTACAGAGTTCTGGTTTGTCTCTCTAGCAGATTGCAAGCTATATAAGGGCAAGGGGCTTTGTCTTGTTCACTGTTTTAGTTCCAGTATCCAGAACAGACACATGATAAATCTTCAAAACTTAATTGTTGAATGAATACACACATTTTAACATTTTCCAGTGAATGAAATATTTTTATAAGTAGATCACTCTTGCTAATCTAAATTCTTAGAATCTTTCCCCCCAAGAAATCATTTATTTCTTAGTATGAAATCATTTAAAGTGGCTAATAACTACATTGGTATAAAGAAAGGACTGTGTTTGAGTTATCCAGGAAAGTTCTGTGAATGGAAAATTGATAAATTCTCAGAAAAGGAGAGAAGGAGAGAGAACTCATTCTAATAAGTAAAATATTCTCGGCCAAATTAGCAACCCTGAAACAAATGGTGAACGTGGAGTGTGATGGTTAACAATCTACTCTGATGCAGGGCTTTTAACAGTGTAATATGTCATTAAGTTCTGGAAGGGGAGCTTTTTGAAAAATCAGTGTGAAGACTCCCACTGTTGAGGCTGCAGCTGTTCTGTGGAGTGGCAGAGAGATGTCCACGAGAATTTTAAACTCTGTTTAACAAGCCCCTCCAAGCCTGTGAATTCCCCGCCTCTTGCCTGTTAGCCTCCTGTCTGCCAGAAAGACTGTGGCTGCTGTGCTGACATTCATCACTGAGAGTTCTGACCTGGTGCTGCCATTCCCAGACCGACATACTTACTCTAAATCAGCATGTTGGAGCACTAGACAGAAGTTGTCTCTGGGGTGATGAACACTCAAGGGGAGGAGGCCAAGACATGAGGAAAGGAGACTTCCCCCCCCAGCCCCAGTATGATGCCATTTTAACTTAAAACATTTCAATGTGTTCTACAAAATAACCCCTGAAGAAGAATGAATTTGTAATTCTCCATATAATAGAAAAAGAAGAGAAACATATTTGGAGTTGGTGCTAGTGAATGAGATATTTTCCCCGAGAGAAAGTGGAGAACCCAGGAATAAACATTTCCAGGATATGCAGATACCCACTGGCAAAATTGCTTCTAACTTCAGGTTGAATATAGTAATACACCAGACAACTGAAGTACAAAATCATGAGCAGATATCTTTAAAAGTCATTTCTTAAGCTGGGGAAAAAATGAAAACTGGTGGAAGACATGTCACATAAAACAAAACGAAGCAATGAAATTCTCCACAGGTAACAAGATGAGTTACAGTTAGCATGAACATGGTAAGAAATAGCAAACAAGTGTTTCTTCAGTGTCAGCACTGTACCCACTACTAGGCATACATTTCCTTCCCTAGGTCATTTTATTACCTTACTATACAGATGTGAACACTGAGAATAAGAGGAGTGAGGTGAATCTGGCTAGGTTAGAAAAGGCCTGAATGATCAAGCCACATTGGCCCTTGCCGTCTCACTTTTCACCAGCTCTCCCGCCAAGCATGCTATGAGTCCATGCTCAGCCTTCTCTCTGCTCATGGAAGGCGACAAGTGCTTCTGCACTTTTAGCATTTTCCAATCTGATACTTCATATATTTGGAATATTCTTCTCACTCCCTTGTTTCTGTGTCAGTTTCCAGTCATCCCATAGGCTTTGTTTAAATGTTTCCTCAAAAAAAAAGTCTTTCCTGACTCTCCTTATAAGTGTATAACTCTAAAGACCAGCAAATCTAGGGATCCATATATATAAAACACATAATGGAAAACATATTATATATATATATATATATTAGGATAAAAATCTCTCATGTAATATTTGGGACATACTTATACTAAAAATTATTTACTATTTATCTGAAATTCAAATTTAACTGGTTGTCTTATATTTTATCTGACAATCTTCCCCTTGTCCCCTGAATTTCTGTATCCCTTAGGTATCCTATTTATAGTGCCTGTACTTATACATCAAATCATTTCTCACATTTTAGTTATAAAATTATTTGTGGAATTATTTTGTTTAAAGTATATCTCCCCAACTAAACAATGCCTCTGTTCTCATCCTTGTAATTTTGGTAGCTGAAAAACTGCCTGACTTATATGAAGTACTCAACAAGTCTGACCTGAATAAATGATGATATAGAGACATGATCAAAACCCCAGTGTATGTGATCCCAAAGTCCATTCTTTTTGTTCACTCCTCCAGATTGTTGTACATGAAAGACAGATGTTTGTCACAACATGCATCATATACATCTACAAACATTTAAAAGCTAATTCTAATTATCACACTGTTAATAGAAGAAAACACTGTCAGATAAGAATCTTTTTCTGAATTTTGATGATGCTAATTGCTCATTTCCCATCTTAGTTATTTTATTAGTAAAAGTGTCAGAACTCTCTACATTTCATTTTATTTGATAGAAACTTAAATGTAGTTCCCTGAAGGATATGGATATGGCTATTTCCTTTAATGGAACAGTCTCAATTTTGAAAATATGCCATGCAGTGTTATTATTGGTTCTGTTCATGAACAAGAATTTCTAAACCATGCAAGGATGATTTAGTGATTCTATATCTTGCCAAAGGCTTAACATTTCCAAATAGGATTTTGCACAATGAAGTGTAAAGTTCATGGGCTGCTGTCGCCATGAGCTTTACATAAGCAACCTCTAGGAACTGATTCAATAGCCAACCCTAAAATTTTGGATGGTCAAGACCCACTGTGCTGCTGTCTATAAATGTGTGTTATTTTCTTTTTTAAAATTCTGTGATAAATGTATTTCTATAGCTAAATAAAAGAGAACTTCTTTTATGGTGAGATTATCAATTGAAGACAGGGAGAAACTTCATATGCAAAAATCCAGTCCAGCAATTGTCACCACAAATATTCCCAGGGATTTCTCATCTATGGGTACAAATGAGGGACTTCAAACATTAATGACATTTGATGACTACTGGATGACTCTCGGACCTCTGTTATTTCTGGAATTCCTAAGAGTCTAATGTTCTCAACACCTAATTATATTCTTCTCTCCTACAACTCTGTTTTCACCAGTTCTATGAGAAACCAGACTTAAAAACTCAGATTGGTTTCAGTTGGAATTAATGCTGAGGACCCAGGACTGGAGGTCTGCAGGTCAAGAGAGATTCCATTCTCTGCTTTGTTCAGAACAGTTATTCACATACACAGTGCCTCCTTCTCCCCATTTTATAAACAGCAAAATTAATACTTGCTCTATTTACTTCTCCTGTCTTTTTGAGAAAATGAAATGAGTTAATAAGTGTGAAAGCATATTAAGAAAGTCAAAAGGGCTAGACAGCTATATGAGATTTGTAACACGATGTTAACTTGTTTTAATAAACCTCTATTTAGAGAGATAATACCAAATATAAATCTACACATTCCAATAAAAGCAAAGGATAGGACTTTAAAAAAGTAATTCAATTTTTGAAAAGACAAACCTATTTGGAAATTACATATTATTTGATTTGTTTTCAGATCTGAAACAGTCACCCATAACGTTGCCTCTGGCCATAATTAGTATTAGAAACATAAGTCATTTATCAAATACATGCTGGCTGAATTATCAAGAGTGTTTCAGAAGAGATTATGTCCAAAACTTGTCTACTCAATGAACAAAAATAAAATCCTGGGCCTATGAAATACAGGGTAAAGTTAAATTCAGTTTTACTTTATGGGTAAAATTTCTACTGAGAATTTACTGTTTCTTTTATTATTATTATTATTGCTGTTTCTTAAAACTTGATACAATAATAGATTTGAGAAGGACCCTTACAATTGCCTCATGTATGCAGGTAGGAAGACTGAGGACCAAGGACGTGAAACATCCATCCTAGCAGATCAGAGATGACAGTATGTCTGATCCCTGCCTAATCCTGTACTGATGCCTCTGTACTCTTGGGTACTTGCTTAGCTTCAGAGTTCAATAAAGATCATTTATAGTCAGTATTTGTACATTGCTCCAGATATTGTGAATTAACCAAATTAAATGGAATATCATCTTAATAAGCAAAATAATTGTTGGGACTTAAATTAAGAAAATGTATTTTTTGTGTTGTCAAGTGGGACTAGGGCGTTTGGTTAGAGAGGTAAAAAGGGAAAGTGGCTTCGTGTGATACTTTTAAAATAGAGTGTTTAAATTCAACAAACAAACATATATTGAAATCCTATTGTAGTAATAGGATATATATATGTATATGTACATATATATATAGTTGTAACATAAACAAATAGTATTCCATTGATTTGCTTATCAAATACTGAGTACCTACTGTATATAAACTAGGTACTGGGTATACTTTTGAGCTTACATAAGTGAAAAAATACATGCCTGCAGCATTTTCCAAGGGACTGATGGTCAAGTTGAATGATTCTGTATGTACCAATTAACATGAAAACACAATTTCTGAGTAGTTCTTTGAAAATTATTGAGGCTTTTGTATAACATTACTGGAAGAACAACCTCAGAGTGTTTAAAAGTCAAAGTATTAGAGTGAAACATACATACTAGTCTACATTATAAAGCACTAATTTAAATAAGGAGAACTTATGTCTTCTCTGGAAAAGATGTATAGAAGGAAATTGTGGGAAAAAAAACACTTCTTTGTATATTTCAGTCTTAAGAAACCACAACTAATGTTAAGATTTCTTATTTCTTTCTGAAATTATAGTTAAAAAAATGTTAGCACCAGGTATTTTTTCATGAGTTAAAAATAATGAACAATGATATAAAAGCCAATATGAAATAAAAGTAAGCTGATGGAAAATGAAAATTTTTAGAAGAAATATGTACAACTATAAAATTTCATCACTTAGTCTCGTTTTAAGAAAGTTAGACATATTATCTGAAGCCATGCCTTCTTGAATTTTTTAAATATAAATCCAACAACCTATCCACTATTTTTTTGAGTAAAATCTTAAATGACTCCTTTGAAAGACTGAGCAAATTCAACTCATAAAATCATGTGTATGTACTAGAGATACCAATTTTATCATTAACTCAATTTTTTAAATAAAAGACGCTTAAAAAGTTGTAGCTTTCAAGTAATATTTGAACCAGGTAGTTATGCTTGTCTGTTAAAGTAAGCCACTCAATAAATATAGGCCTTATATTTGGTAAGCCATTACAAATGATTTACCAATAAAAGTCAAAAAGTATGCTCCTTTTAACAACACAAGGCAAAATCATAAAAAGTGACGTTCCTCTCTATATCTCTTCTACAAGAAGACGTCTTCTCTTACCAAATCCATGACCTATACTTAGTGTTTGAGAGAAAGGAAATACCCACCACTTTGCTGCAAGATTCTTGAAGATTATAGACAACTCATTATTTATTCTAATGTATTTCTCTCTTCATTCCACTAACTTCACCTTTGGACTCTCATAATGGCCATCTTTTCCAAACAACTTTTCTTCTGAATGGTTTTTAAAGCAGCCATCAGATTTTAACTCTCTAGTATTTGTTATTTTTCCCTTTCCTCTTTATATCCTTTAATTGTGCACATTCTCTATAACTTTCAAACATAAATATAAATCCCTATCCAACATAGCAAACTCTTTTTTTTTCCTCAGGGTTCTGGCTTTCATGTCTATATTAATAAATAGCACCTCTGATTGCCATTTCTGTTTCCTATACTCATTTCTAGGTTCATATTTCAAATGCCTTGGAGATATTTAAACTTGAAAATCCCACCCAAATCTCAAATTCAATATGCCTTGCATTGAGGTTATTATCCTCCATCCAAACCAACTCTACTTCCCAACTATTCTGCCTTTGTCAGAGAAACCATGTCCAAATTATTAGGGTTCTGCATCTTGAGCCTTCTTTGATTTATATTTCCTATATCAAAAAATGTTTCATAGGGGCTTCCCTGGTGGCGCAGTGGTTGCGCGTCCGCCTGCCGATGCAGGGGAACCGGGTTCGCGCCCCGGTCCGGGAGGATCCCGCAAAAAAAAAAAAAAAAAAAAAAAAAAAAAATGTTTCATTTCCAGAACTCCTGTATTCAACTTTTATTTCAATAAGTATCACACAATTCAATAAAAGTAGCCAAATTTTAAGAAAAAACTTAACCAGTGATCAATTAGCTAAGACAAAAACAATTTCCAATTTAAGTGCTTAAAAGGACTCTGCTCTGTATTCTCAATGATAGAACTGAAGGGTATCTTCATTGCCTTGAGATTTCATTTAGAAACAGAAATTATACACATCACAGAGGAACTAGAATATTTTTTAAATTTTTATTTGAATCACTATCCTTCACTAAATTAAAGAAAAATGAACATGTGAATTCAAAATCTTAGTTTTTCCCTATTTTTTCTAGATATTTAATCATTTCTAATCCTTTCAGACTCTCATTGAATATTCCTTACCTCTGAGAGCACTGGATAAGTCAGTTCTGTCCTGTGCATGCAATAATGAAATATTATCCAGACACCCAACATAACTACAGATAATGGAGTGTTATATGTAAAAATTTGTACAGTGAACAAACATCAACTGGAAATTGAACCAGCTAGATTCCAGAAAAGTAGAATGTTACAGATGGTAGTAACATAAGGTTTATAAAAACACAAAATGCAGTATTTCTAACAAACATGCTTTTTTCCAAATTCTTTTAAATAAATAAGTTTTGTATAGTTTAATGTTTCCCCACCAAAGTTTCTCTCAGCACACAAACAGCTTTTCCTCTTTGGGTGTCTCCCAAACCTAGAATTAAGTATCCAAAATGTACATTGTAGAATCACCAAGATTTCTGTAATTGTTACAGCTTCTAGAATAACTCTGATGTATAACATTTTCTGAAGATTTTTTTTAAGTTCTTATTAGTCCTTTACCAGTTCTGTTTGTTCTCTTAATAGCTCATTTGGTGGGAGAGAGATGTTGTTCAATAGTATTACAGCTGGCTTTTTCTAGTTGGTAAGCACCTGAATATTGTACTGGATTACACTTTTATTGCAAATACAACAAATAGCTTTGAGCCACTCTGCTGTTTCAAGGATTTTAAAAGTTCTCCCTCATCAAGTATTGACTTTTGAAACTTTTGCCACCAGGTGCAAATTGTATTTCAATGGCATGCTGATCTCCAGGAGAGGTTTGTTTATATATTTATTCTCCAGGGACACCAGATGTACAATGCTTTTTGTTCAAGAGATTCTGATGTTTTGTAGAGCTTTATGGAGACTTACAGTCAATGGTTGACTCTAGGGACTCACAAAAATCGTACAGTACTCCATGAGAAGTAGCACTGATATTATATCACACTCAGTGGGGTATTGAAGCTGGGCAATAGAAGAGAAGCCACACAGACTAGAGTTGAATGGTAGTTTATGAAAAATAATTAAGAAGATCCTGCTTTTCAAGACCTTGTCCATCCTGCTTTGGCCTTAATCACAAAATTATCATGGTGATAACAGATAAATACTAAAGCTTATCTTTTAAGACTATCAACCATCTTTAGATTTTGTAATTATACAATAAAATTCCAAGAACAATAGATCCTCTAGAGTATGTATTTTTTAGTATCATAAGTTTGATAATAAAACAGTTCCTATTCTCTTTGCATAATATTAGAAATGAAACAAAACGTCTTACACTGAAGACACTTTTGTAATGCAATAGAAAAATTGGTGATGTTTTTAAGTTTTGAACTCAAAATCTTTCAATATTAAAAATATATATTTATTTTTAATGAAGTTTGTAGAACTCCACAACCACATGTCAAAAAGACCTGAATATCAAGAACATTCTTATAGAAGTGTATACAAATTTGGAGAGCATTTACATCCCAAACTCCCTGTCTATTTTCATTTTTGGAAAGTTGATGAAAACCAAAACAAAAGCAATAAGTTTACAAAATTAAAAGTTTTATTATATCAATTCAGTTTAACTTGTATTTTTGAGTACATGTTCCATGCCAGGCAGTCTGCTAGGCATGGAGAATACACTAATTGGACAATTCCTACCTTGAGGAACTTAGATTCTAGTGAGAGAGATGGATATGTGAATACTTAATTCCAGTAGAATATAGAAGGAAACCCAGGATGCACATGGTCAAACCTGGGTTTTGGGGAAGGTTTTTTCGATAATATGGTATCTGTATGGCAATTTCATATGGTTCAACATAATAAAACATTTTAGCTTTAGGAAAGAGAGTGGATTTTAAGAAAGTAACACTAAAAGCAGGCAGAACAGTTAGAAGGCTCTTATAGTTAAAATATGGGTCAGAAGCTGGGTTAGCTAGAGGAGAATATCCAGGAAGTGAGATCATGCTTAAATGGCCACAGGATAAATTCACCTCATGCTATCATGGTTTCCCATGTTTACATCTTTCCTTATCTTCTTTCTCACTCACACAAACTTTGCTAAATATTTGTAGGAATTCAAATGAAATCTTTCAAGGTTCACCTTGACTATATTTTTTGAGTGACTTTATTCTTAGTGCACTAAAAGCATTTTGAGACTCTCATTTTTAGTGTCTGCTGTCTCCGGAGTTGTTTTCCTAGGTAAATATTTTGTATTCTCAATGTGGTTTTGTTGTTTTGGGAGCAAAGCAGAAAGAAATAAACCCAAACTGTATTTTACTGTAGTTATATAAAGAATGGTTTATCATTTACCATTGTTTCCTGTATATCAAGATAGCACACAAAAGAATTTGAAATAACTGAGATATTTACATTTAAAAAATTCACTATAAATATCTGCAGTCTTTAATATAGACACATTAGGAAAATTTGAATCTAACCAGAGCTTTAGAATAATAATTATTTCATCTCTTTTATTAAAGACCACCAGGAGAACTAATAATTGAAATGTTATTTGTAACAGCCTGTGTTTTGGATCTAAATCTCATAAATTTTGTATTATTAGCATTGACCATTAATTTGCACTGCATCAATTGAATTTCTAGCAGCTTGGCAATAGAATTAAACTACTCCCAGGCAAGACTTATAAATAGACAATTATGTACCCTTCATATACATAATTGATGTTCTGTATATGATAACAAAATATTATATTATCAACATAAATCTAACATATTCCTTATAAACGATTGTCTCTGATTAATGTAAGCTTGCTTTTTCTTTATCTCCCTAATTTTTTATAATCTCTGACATAACTGGGTGCTATTACTATAAAATAATTTCCAAAGTAAGTGTGAGAAAGTGCAGCATTTGGAAATTTAAAATGAGTAGATATCATTATGTCCTAGGCATCTCCAGATGAAATGGGATGGTGGAGGTAAGAAATTGTCACCCTCTTTGTACAGTGAAAGTCCACTTCATTTTGCATTAAATTTCTTTCAAAAATGTGAGAAGAGTTTTGATTTCCAGCCAGTAGTCAAAACTATGAGTTATAATGGAAGTACTAAGTAAATGTCTGAATGTTCTGGGGTAAATCCAATTTGAGAAGCACAAATGTTTTTCAAACAGCTACTATTCCTTGGGCACTGTTTTAGGTCAAGATAATGTTCCTAACAGCATGGATCTTACAATCTAGTAAGACTGACAATAAACAAATAAATATTGGTCTGGCCAAAAAGTTCTTTCGGTTTTTTGTGTAAGATGGCTCTAGTAGTACTTGGTTGTCTTTAAAGTCATTGAAAACAATTTTGTTAGATTGATTATGCTTTATTATTTCAAGAAAGTTAAAAACGCAACTGGAACGCAAAAAAGACTTGTGCAGTGAATGGAGAATGTGCTGTGACTGATCGAACGTGTCAAAAGTGGTTTGCAAAGTTTCGTGCCACAGATTTCTTGCTGGACCATGCTCCATGGTCAGGTAGACCAGTTGAAGTTGATAGCGATCAAATCGAGACATTAATTGAGAACAATCAACGTTATACCACATGGGAGACAGGTGACATACTCAAAATATCCAAGTTGCGGGCTTCCCTGATGGCGCAGTGGTTGAGAGTCCGCCTGCCGATGCAGGGGACACGGGTTCGTGCCCCGGTCTGGGAAGATCCCACGTGCCGCGGAGCGGCTGGGCCAGTGAGCCATGGCCACTGAGCCTGCGCGTCCGGAGCCTGCGCTCCGCAACGGGAGAGACCACAACAGTGAGAGGCCCACATAACAAAAAGAAAAAAAAAAAATATATCCAAGTTGCATTTTGAAAATCATCTGCACAAGCTTGGTTATGTTAATCACTTTGATGTTTGGGTTCCACATAAGTTAAGTGAAAGAAACCTTCTTGACCTTATTTCTGCATGTGATTCTCTACTTAAAAGTAACAAAAACGTTCTGTCTTTAAAATAAATTGTGACAGGCAATGAAAAGTGGATACTGTACAATAATGTGGAATGGAAGAGATCGTGGGGTAAGCGAAATGAACCACCACCAATCACACCAAAGGCCAGTCTTCATCCGAAGAAGGTGATGTTGTGTATATGGTGGGATTGGAAGCAAGTCCTCTACTATGTGCTCCTTCCGGAAAACCAAAAGATTAATTCCAAAAGTACTGCTTCCAATTAGACCAACTGAAAGCAGCACTCAACGAAAAGTGTCCAGAATTAATCAACAGAAAACGATAATCTTCCATCAGGATACCGCAAGACTGCATTTTTTTTTTTTTTTTTTTGTGGTACACGGGCCTCTCACTGTTGTGTCCTCTCCCATCGCGGAGCACAGGCTCCGGACGCGCAGGCTCAGTGGCCATGGCTCACGGGCCCAGCCGCTCCGCGGCATGTGGGATTTTCCCGGACCGGGGCACGAACCCTTGTTCCCTGCATCAGCAGGCAGATTCTCAACCACTGCGCCACCAGGGAAGCCCAAGACCGCAAGTTTTTTGATGACCAGGAAAAATCTGTTACAGCATGGCTGGGAAGTTTTGATTCATCCGCCATGATCACCAGACATCGCACCTTCGGATTTCCATTTATTTTTGCCTTTACAAAATTTTCTTAATGGAAAAAAATTCAATTCCCTGGAAGGCTGTAAAATGCACCTGGAACAGTTCTTTGCTCAAAAAGATAAAAAGTTTTGGGAAGATGGAAATATGAAGTTGCCTGAAAAATGGCAGAAAGTAGTGGAACAAAAGTGTGAATGCGTTGTTCAATAAAGTTCTTGGTGAAAATGAAAAATGTGTCTTTTATTTTTATTTAAAAACCTAAGGCACTTCTTGGCCAACCCAATATTTACTTATCAGTTATAGTGATAAATTATGTATAGAGAATAAATCAGTAGAAGGGTAATGAGTGCCTGGGGGTTGTGTTTTATATAGTATGGTCAGGAATAGTTTCTCTGTGCATTTAACAGTTGAGCTCTTTGACTAGTAAGAATGGATAAGCCATGCAAAGGTCTGGGGCAAGAGGGTTTCATGGTAGAGAACAGCAAGAACCAAGGCCCTGGATTGGGAATGACTTGGACTCTACAGGTAAGGAAGAAAGGCAATGCATTTGAAGCTTTGAGAGAAGGGAGAGTGGATGAAGATGATGATGTCCAAGAGGTTAGAAGTCTCAAATTGAGTAGGGCTGTTAGATTTTAATAAGAGGTTGGATTCAAAGTTCTCACATACAATGCAACAGGAATATTTTTTTCATCTCTCTTAAAAACATATCCAGAATCTGACCACTTCTCAAAGCATCTATCACTATAGTCCTATTCAAGCCACTATAACTTTCCACCTGGAATTTTATAATGCTCTCTTAATTTATATCCCTGCTTTCACACTTACATTGTGTTCTTAACAGATCATTCAGTGATCCTTCTAAAACAGAGCTATCTCGATGGCCGAACTGAGCCTTTGAGTAAACTAGAAAAGGATTGTCACCATTGGCAGATATATTTGAAAACTGAGCACCATCTGGGCAGAAGAATTAGAAAAATTATCCCACTAGGATTTCAATCTCTCGTGTCCTCTCTGCCAAGCTTCTATGCAGTGCACAAAGCACACAACTGCAGAAGATGACTTACCAGGCCATGCCTATGTCTATTTCCTGCTTTATACTTCTCCCTTGTACTTATCTTCTAAAATACTGCTTGACTGATTTGTTATTGTCTTCCTCCACTCTCTACCCCAACTAGTATGCCAGTTCCATGAGGGCAGGTAATTTGATTGTTTTGCTTACCACTTTAACCTCACCTCTCAGAATAGTCCTGGAACAAGGTAGATTCTCAATAAATATTAAGTAAATGAATGATGAATATCACTGTAGCATTTTAAACATCTTAGTTGCCATTGGAGAGTGGATCTTAAAGTACTAAGTGTGGTAGTAGGGAAACCCCTTTGGAGCAATTTCAAGAATCTGAGCCATGGTCCCTTGTATTAGGGTGATGGCAGGAGAAATGGAGAGAAGTAGGTGAATTCAGAATCTGTTTTGATTGGTAAGCAGATAACACTTGCAGACTGATTGGATATGAAAAAATAGGGAAAAAGAAAGAGTCTAGGTTGACTTCTAAGGGTTTGATTTGAATAATTAGGTAGATGGGAAAACAATTTACTGAAATGAGAAGCAGGGAGAAGAGACTTGACTGTTAATGGATGTATATGCGTGGAAACTAGGGCAGATATCTCTCAGTTGATTTTCTTTTATTTCTCTCTTCCTTTTCTCCTTCTTCTCTGATGAACCCAATATAACAATTGTTTCCTTTATGGTTTTTTAAATCCTTTTGAATTTATGCTCAGAAAAACGTTCTTCTGAGATAATTATGTATATTTTTAATATTTTAATATTTCATTTTTTTGTATTTAAATTGATGCATTACTTGGAATTTATTTAGACATACAACATAGAGTTCTGATTTAATTTTTCCCAAATATTTAACCAATTACCTCAGAAACATTTGTTCATCTGTTGAATAACTCCTTCTTATTTTACTTATTTTAAATATAACTTTTTTTCATATACCAGCTTATTATATGTGCTTGAATACGCTTGTGGGATTTCTTTCTCTTCTCTTAATGTTAACATTAAATAACATATTTTTTTTAAATTAATGTAGTTAGTTTGTTTATTTTTCTTATTTTCAAAGTTGGATGAGTTGTTCTTAACCATTTATTCACCCTAATAAATCCCTTTAGGATTCTAATCCATTCGTTGTATTGATACTTCAGCCAAATTAACTCATTTAAATAATCTAGTCTCTACTCTTCTTCCAAGCTTCCCCTCTTTGCCACTGAAGTTTTCTCTATGGTTCAACCATAAAGGGATATTTAGGGTTCATATCTCTGCCTTACACTTACTATGTACCTCTTTAGGACATTTTTTCTTCTGCCTAGGGAACATTGTTCTCTCCCTTCTAGACACAAATTAGAGGCCAATGCCTCTATCAAAGTTAGTTTAGTGGCTCTGTTACTAATGTCTTTAGAGTAGTATATCTATCATCTCTTTATACTAATTTCAAAATATTGTAATTTCTTACACTCGTGTCTTTGTTAATAACTAAACGTGAATGGCATCAGGTGTTATCCCTGTTTGTACCTCCAGAATCGTTCACATTTCCTGTCATTTAGTAAGTGTTAGATATATATTTGTTTAAAGAATAAATGAATAAATATATAAAGATTGCTATTTTGTATGAGACATGACACCAAAAAACTCCTAGAAGCGAACATATATAAAATATTCTCTGACATAAATTGTAGCAAAATTTTCTTCAGGTAGTCTCCCAAAGCAAAAGAAATAAAAGCAAAAATAAACAAATAGGACCTAATCAATCTAAAAATATTTTGCACCTCAAAAGACATCATAAACAAAATGAAAAGGCAACCTACAGAATGGGAGAAAATTTTTGCAAATGATGTGACCAACAAGGGGTTAATTTCCAATATATGTAAACAGGTTATGCAACTCAATATCAAAAAACCAAACAACCTAATCAAAAAATGTGGAGAAGATTACCTTAAATGTAAATGGATTAAATGATCCAACCAAAAGACACAGACTGGCTAAATGGATACAAAAACAAGACCCGTATATATGCTCTCTACAAGAAACCAACTTCAGACATAGGGACACATACAGACTGAAAGTGAGGGGATGGAAAAAGATATTCCATGCAAATGGAAGTCAAAGGAAAGCTGGAGTAGACATATCAGACAAAATAGACGTTAAAATAAAGACTATTTCAAGAGAGAAGGACACTACATAATGATAAAGGGATCAATCCCAGAAGAAGATATAACAATTGTAAATATTTATGCACCCAACATAGGAGCACCCCAATACATAAGGCAAAAGCTAACAGCCTTAAAAGAGGAAATCGACAAAACACAATCAGAGTACAAGACTTTAACACCCCACTTTCACCAATGGACAGATCATCCAAAATTAAAATAAATAAGGAAACACAAGCTTTAAAGGACACATTAGGCAAGACAGACTTAATTGATATTTATAGGACATTACAACTAAAAACAACAAAATACACTTTCTTCTCAACTGCTCATGGAACATTCTCCAGGATAGATCATATCACAGGTCACAAATCAAACCTTGGTAAATTTAAGAAAATTGAAATCGTATCAAGTATCTTTTCCTACCACAACACCATGAGACTGGATATCAATTACAGGAGAAAAGTGTAAAACATATAAACACATGGAGGCTAAATAATATGCTACTAAATAACCAAGAGATCACTGAAGAAATCAAAGAAGAAATCAAAAAATACTTAGAAACAAATGACAATGAAAACACAATGACCCGAAACCTATGGGATGCATCAGGCAGTCTCTAAGAGGGAACTTTATAGCAATACAATACTACCTCAATAAACAAGAAATATCTCAAATAAACAACCTAACCTTACAGCTAAAGCAATCAGAGAAAGAAGAAGAAGAAAAAAAACCCTAAAGTTAGCAAAAGGAAAGAAATCATAAAGATCAGATCAGAAATAAATGAAAAAGAAATGAAGGAGACAATAGCAAAGATCAATAAAACTGAAAGCTGGTTCTTTCAGAAGATAAACAAAATTGATAAACCATTAGCCAGACTCATCAAGAAAAGAGGGGAGAAGACTCAAATCAACAGAATTAGAAATGAAAAAGAAGTAACAACTGACACTGCAGAAATACAAAGGATCATGAGAGACTAGTACAGCAACTATATGCTAATAAAATGGACAACTTGGAAGAAATGAACAAATACTTAGAAAAGCACAACCTTCTGAGACTGAACCAGGAAAAAATAGAAAATATAAACAAACCAACCACAAGCACTGAAATTGAAACTCTGATTAAAAATCTTCCAACAGGGGCTTCCCTGGTGGCGCAGTGGTTGCGCGTCCGCCTGCCGATGCAGGGGAACCGGGTTCAGGCCCATGTCTAGGAGGATCCCACATGCCGCGGAGCGGCTGGGCCCGTGAGCCATGG
>NC_041217.1:112204937-112206839 GCF_002837175.3 Physeter macrocephalus
AATAGATGCAGAAAAAGCTTTCAACAAAATTCAACACCTATTTATGATAAAAACTCTCTGGAAAGTGGGCACAGAGGGAACTTACCTCAACATAATAAAGTCCATATATGACAAACCCACAGCCAACATCATTCTCAATGGTGAAAACCTGAAACCATTTCTTCTAAGATCCGGAAGAAGACAAGGTTCCCCACTCTCACTGCTATTTTTCAGCTTAGTTTTGGAAGTGTTAGCCACAGCAGTCAGAGAAGAAAAAGAAATAAAAGGAATCCAAGTTGGAAAAGAAGAAGTAAAACTGTCACTGTTTGCAAATGACATGATACTGTACATAGAGAATCCTAAAGATACTACCAAAAAGCTACTAGAACTAATCAATGAATTTGATAAAGTAGCAGGATACAAAATTAATGCACAGAAATCTCTTTCATGCCTATACACTAACGAAAAAAATCTGAAAGAGAAATTAAGGAAACATTCCTATTTACCACTGCAACAAAAAGAATAAAATACCTAGGAATAAACCTACCTAAGGAGACAAAAGACCTATATGCAGAAAACTATAAGGCACTGATGAAAGAAATTAAAGATGATACAAACATGGAGAAATATACCATGTTCTTGGATTGGAAGAATCAATATTGTGAAAATGACTATACTACACAAAGCAATCTACAGATTCAGTGCAATCCTTATCAAGCTACCAATGGCATTTTTCACATAACTAGAACAAAAAATGTCACAATTTGTATGGAAACACAAAAGACCACGAATAGCAAAAGCAATCTTGAGAAAGAAAAACGGAGCTGGAGGAATCAGGCTCCCCAACTCCAGACTATACTACAAAGCTATAGTAATCAATACAGTATGGTACTGGCACAAAAACAGAAATATAGATCAATGGAACAGGATAGAAAGCCCAGAGATAAACCCACACACAGAAGGTGACCTTATCTTTGACAAAGGAGGCAAGAATACACAATGGAGAAAAGACAGCCTCTTCAATAAATGGTGCTGGGAAAACTGGACAGCTACATGTAAAAGAATGAAATTAGAATACTTCCTAACTCTGTACACAGAAATAAACTCAAAATGGATTAAAGACCTAAACGTAAAGCCAGACACTATAAAACTCTTAGAGGGAAACATAGGCAGAGCACTTTCTGACATAAATCAGAGCAAGATCCTTTTTGACCCACCTCCTAGAGAAATGGAAATAAAAACCAAAATAAACAAATTGAACCTAATGAAACTTAAAAGCTTTTGCACAGTAAAGGAAACCTTAAACAAGATGAAAAGACAATCCTCAAAATTTGAGAAAATATTTGCAAATGAAACAATTGACCGAGGATTAATCTCCAAAATAAACAGCTCATGCAGCTCAATATAAAAAAACAAACAACCCAATCCAAAATTGGGCAGAAGACCTAAATAGACATTTCTCCAAAGAAGATATACAGATTGCCAACAAACCCATTGGCATTGAAAGAATGCTCAACATCATTAATCATTAGAGAAATTCAGATCAAAACTACAATGAGATATCATCTCACACCGGTCAGAATGGCCATCATCAAAAAATCTACAAACAATAAATGCTGTATGGGATGTGGAGAAAAGGGAACCCTCTTGCACTGTTAGTGGGAATGTAAATTGATACAGTCACTATGGTGAAGAGTATGGAGGTTCCTTAAAAAACTAAAAATAGAACTACCATATGACCCAGCAATCCCACTACTGGGCATATACCCTGAGAAAACCATAATTCAAAAAGAGTCATGGGGCTTCCCTGGTGGTGCAGTGGTTGAGAATCCACCTGCCGACACAGGGGACACGGGTTTGTGCCCAGGTCCGGGAAGATCCCACATGCCGCGGAGCAGCTGGGCCCGTGAGCCATGGCCGCTG
>NC_041217.1:112206874-112255831 GCF_002837175.3 Physeter macrocephalus
CTGGTGGCGCAGTGGTTGAGAATCCGCCTGCCGATGCAGGGGACATGGGTTCGTGGCCCGGTCCGGGAAGATCCCACGTGCCGCGGAGCTGCTGGGGCCGTGAGCCATGGCCGCTGAGCCTGCGTGTCCGGAGCCTGTGCTCCACAACAGGAGAGGCCACAACAGAGAGAGGCCCGCGTACTGCAAAAAAAAAAAAAAAAAAAAAAAAAAGTCATGTACCAAAATGTTCATTGCAACTCTCTTTACAATAGCCAGGACAAGGAAGCAACCTAAGTGTCCATCAACATATGAATGGATAAAGATGTGGCACATATATAACAATGGAATATTAATCAGCCATAAAAAGAAATGAAATTGAGTTATTTGTAGTGAGATGGATGGACCTAGAGGTGTCATACAGATTGAAGTAAGTCAGAAAGAGAAAAACAAATACTGTATACTAACACATATATATGGAATCTAAAAAATGGTTCTGAAGAACCTTGGGGCAGGGCAGAAATAAAGATACAGATGTAGAGTATGGACTTGAGGACATAGGGAGGGGGAAGGATAAACTGGGACGAAGAGAGAGAGTGGCATTGACATATATACTCTACCGAATGTAAAATAGATAACTAGTGGGAAGCAGCCGCATAACACAGGTAGATCACCTTGGTACTTTGTGACCACCTAGAGGGTTGGGATAGAGCAGGCGGGAGGGAGGGGATATGGGGATATATGTATACATATAACTGATTCACTTTGTTGTACAACAGAAACTAACATAACATTGTAAAACAATTATACTCCAATAATGATGTTAAAAAAAAAAAATGAGCAGAAGACCTAAGTGGGCATTTCTGCAAAGAAGACACACAAATGTCCAATAGGCACATGAATAGATGCTCAACAGTGCTAATTATTAGAGAAATGCAAGTCAAAACTATAATGAGGTATCACCTCACACCAGTCAGAATCACCATCATTAAAATGTCTATAAATAATAAATACTGGAGAGGGTGTGGAGAAAAGGGAACCCTCCTCCACTGTTGGTGGGAATGTAAATTGGTGTAGCCACTATGAAAAGGAGGTAAGGAGGTTCCTTAAAAAACTAAAAATAGAGCAACCATATGATCAGGCAATCCAACTCCTAGGCATACATCTGGAAATGACGAAAACTCTAATTTGAAAAGATACATTCACCCTAATATTCATAGCAGCACTGTTTACATACAGTAGCTAATACATGGAAGTAACCTAAGTGTCCATCAACAGATGAGTGGATAAAGAAAATGTGGTATGTATATACAATGGAATACTACTCAGCTATAAAAAAGAACAAAATAATGCCATTTGCAGCAACATGGATGGACCTAGGGATTACCATACTAAGGGAAGTAAGTCATACAGAGAAAGACAAATATTATATAACACTTATATGTGGAATCTGAAAAAATTACAAATTTATTTTCAAAACAGAAACAGACTCGCAGACTTAGAAAGCAAATTTAGGGTTATCAAAGGTGAAAGGGTGGGTATAAATTAGGAGCATGGGATTAACAGATACACACTAGTATATACAAAATAGATAAGCTACAAGGATTTATTGTATAACACAGGGAACTATATTCAATATCTTATAAAAAGTATAATGGAAAAGAATCTGAAAAAGAATATGTATATACCTGAATCACTTTGCTGTAAACCTGGAATTAGTATAATATTGTAAGTCAACTATACTTCAATTTTAAAAAAATGATTCCTATTTTGGCCTCTATCATTCTTCACTTTTCCAGACTAAAATGCCTCTGTTCTTTAAAGTTTTTATATGACACTTCACAATTCTAGAAACACCACTTTGTAACTATTGCTCAATTGTAACCTACTAAATGTTAAAAAAAGGAGAATTGATCTTTATTTTCTTAGCGTAGACATTATAATTCTGTTGCTGACAGCTTTAAAACTGTCTTAGCTTTCTAAATAGCATGTCACTTTATGAGTTTCTATGAAGTTTGTAGCCAGCCTCAACCCCCAAGTCCTTTTCTTTGACTTACTGTTTTTCTCCACTCATTCATCCTTAACTAAACACTTTTTTAAATGCAAAAATATACATATTTGTGTGTTTAAATTTATCTTTTTATTCATTGTAGACCATGGAGATCATTTAAAACTATGATTTAATTATCAAACATAGTACTATCTATTGCACTCAAATCTAAAATTTGCTAAGTATGTTTTCTATTTCTTCTCTCCAGTTGATTATATGAATGTTGAACATCCGGTGCCTTGTGGTATGGCATTGGAGACCCTAGAATTTGATTGATTATTCAACCAAACTGTGTTTTTCCAAAGGATTTCTAAGTTTTGTGAGAGACTTTGCCAAAAGCTTTTCTGAATCTATGACATCTTCATCTATCTTCTTAGTAATCCTGTTAAAACCCTATTTTAGACTGGCTTAATAGAGGATAGAAATAACAAATCCTAGATCTGAATGCTATTTTTAATACATGTTATCATGTAGAAACCATAGTTAGAAAAGGCTCTGGTACTATTTTTGTGTAATTCTCTCATTTCTGCCCTCTCCATTGTGTCAGCTTCATCTGCAGGATGCCTTCTCTCATGATAGCAAAAAGGCTGCAGCTGTTTAAGCTTCTGTAAACATATCATCCAGACAGAAAGAGTGTCTCAGTGCCAACATTGCTGGAGAGAGTCTTGGGCTTTGAGTGGATTGAACCATTCCTTTACTGCTTTATTCCTCCCCAGAAAAGTCATGCAATGACCGCTTAGGCCTGGGTTACCTGAATCAATCAGGGTCCATGGACAGGAGGCTGCACTGAGCATAGAATCAATCCTTCTCAAAACCCACTGCTGCTATGCAGGGTAAAAGGAGTTGAGGAAAAAACTCAGCAATGTCTCCAGAAGACATAAACCTAGGTACAGACAAACACATAGGCAGTATATGAGTGGTCAGTTTTGAGATACTTGAAAGCTTTCTGGCTGGAGTGATTCAAAAGGCACTGTGTACATGATCACATGTGAATGAAATTTACAAGGTTGAGAATATTTTCTTATATGGGACAATAGAAGGAATATTTAAGGAAGAAGGAAGAATATTGGGTCATTTTCTAATTTTATTGGCCAATATCTAACATCTTTGTTTCAGCCTTCTTGATGCATCCAATTTTAAAGTTTGTGGGAGAAACGTACTGAGAAATGGTTGGGTCTGTGACCATGTTTTCTTTCCTTTTACCATAAAAACCCTCAGGGGCTGTGTGTTTGTCTGAGCAAGCTGTCAGCCAATTAGAGTTTACTGCTGCAGAAGAAGCTGAGAAAGTTAATCCTGCTCCTTCAAGGCATAGTTAGAAAGAAAATATGAATCTTAAGTAGTACACATTATTTCATCCACTGAGAACCAAGAGAAACTAGTTAAGCAGGAAGAAGAGAGGACAGTTTTAATGGGCTCATTTAAACAGGAAAACCACAGCATACCCAGAAGTCATTTCTTTCCCATGGCCTAGAATTGGGAAGGAGGAAAGCATTAATGAGTTGAAACTGACATTTAAAACCCCCTTCTTCAGTATTTCACATATTAGAAATGCTATAATTTGAAGATGATTGTATTAGAAGTCAGGGGCTATGTATCCTCTTCCAATGTTAATGACTTTATGCAAGGCCTTTACCCTTTCTTGTCTTCTGAGTCCTCCTGTGTAAAAGAAACGTAGTAATGACTGCCACGGATTCATTAAAGTGGTAATGACATACCTACTGAGAAATAAAATATCCTTGTATTTAACCAGCATATAGTCTATTTAATCTTTTTCACTTCCAGGTCACAGTCTTTAGGATCAGAAAGCCATAACAAATCACTTGTGTCATGTCATATCATGCACAAGCCAGTGGACATGCTGTATCCACACCATCCAAGGAAGTCTTCTAAAAATATGTTTATTGAGCCCTCACTTATGGAATCTTCAGATTCAGTTGGTCTAGAGTAAGAGCAGAGAATCTGTATTCTTTAAAAATCTCCCTAGATGATTCTGATTCTTGGGTTTGGTAACCATTGATCTCATCCAACCATGTCATTCAGAAGATAAGAAAACTGGTTTTAATTGGAAGAACTGAGTAAAGTCTAGCCATCCAGTCAATTGCCCAGAAACACTAATCTATAACAAATTCTAAGACATTATGTGAGTGATAAAATATCATTTATAATGTTTAAAATGAGAGAAATTATATGAAAACTTTTTGTTATATAGAAGAAATGTTTTAGTAATAAATTTCTTGGAGTGTTTAGGAGTGGGGAGAAAAGAAAATTAAAACCACCAAGTGGCATTAGTAACTACATTGAGCCTCCTCTGCTCTGGAGAAAAATCTCTTTATTGGAAAAAAAAAGAAAAAAGAGAATTGTGAGTCTGTAAATTGAGCCAGCCTAGCATTGATCCTCTTTCTCCTCAGTTACCCTGAACAGAGCTCAGTTGCTCCTCTAAATAAATGGAGAACAGAGACTTCCAGAGAATTGATTTTAAGGGGCCATGTAGCATGCCCTCATGTCTCCATCCAGCCTCCTTAAAGCCATACAACTAATCTTGTGCAGATTTGAGACTATACTCAATGTTTTTATTTCCAAGTCCAGACTCATTTGAGCACCTCATACCATTCCAAATGCATCTATCTTTAAAAATACTTTTGCAAAGTTACTTTCAATTAATGAATAGCCAGTGCTTCACAGTAACAGATCCTAACTCCACTTCCATCAGCTTTTAGTAAAGATGGCCATGTGAGTTTGTACTTGCAGGGCAATATATGTACTGTTAGAGCCCTATGTTCAGGCTCTACATCAGCCTCTGGGAACTGCTGATTAGAGCTAGGGAAGGTCAGCAAAGAAGGAAAGGCAATAAAAATGCCATATTCTGGGGAAAAATATTAACTGGCTGTATCCTAAAATTTATATATGTGTGGATATACTCATGTGTGTGTGTATCTCTAGTCATATGTTTATGACTACATAACTACTACACTTTTTCACCACTGGTTGCCTAGTTTTTATAAAGTAAGTTGATCACAAGACAGGTGACATGATTCCTTAAACCCTTAAAGTCAGTGCAGACATATCTCAGTTTAAGAAACTTGATAAACAAAATTTAGACTTGAAGTCTATAAGTCAAAGATAATTATTTGCACTGAGAATAGATTTTTAGAAATTAAACCCTCCTTTTAAAGAGAAATTCTCCTACTTCATTTAACATCTGTATTTTGTTCAAAAATTATCTGATAGATAATCCAGAGGACGCTAACCTAAAGCTAAAATATTTGAACACATTATGAATAGAAGATCTACCCAAATTTGCAATGATGAGGTCATGTGGTCATAGTTTTCCAAAAACTTTTCTGTGTGGCGGGGAATCTAATCTTCAAAGACTTCATACATGGGGAACAATGTGTTCTGGGAAATAAGTCCAGAAAATATTCCATACTTTTGAAGATTTGCAAAGCATTTTAGCATAATTAAGGCTCTGAAAATGCCTGCTGCATATATCTGTTTAATTTTTCTCTACCATTTCCCCCCAAGCTTGTGTGACCACAGAACAATTTAACACAACACTTATTAAATGCCCCTTTATACTACTGTGCAGACAATTGAAGATCCAAATCAAATAGAAAACAGATTTTACACCTTTCATGACAATAATATATGGCATTTTAACTAGATTTGTGAGCTTCTTAAGAGCTGGGTCTAAACATTATATTCTCTGCAAGACCTAAAGCTGTGTTGGGTCTATAATGGGTGCCTAATCGCCAATTTCTAAATAAGTCATTGGGCAGTCAATCTTTGGCATATGCTTGAAATGGGAAAAAAAGGGAAAAATCTTTTGTCCTTTCAGGAACAAAGTTATTTTTGTCTTCAGAAATATTAAAATCATGCTCATTGTTATTTCAATTTGTAGCTTGCAAATCAGCTGATCATATCTTGTTTAAGGCAGGAACAAAGGTGACTAGATTTGTCTGCCCACCTGAAGGAAAATAGAAAATTGTGACTTGTCAGCAAAGACTATAATGACACATGTTAAGATAGCAACATGTAATAGAAAGAGATGAATTCCAACTCTGCCGCTAGTAGCTGCTCTGTGTCCCAGGAGGCTAAACTCCGTGGGCTGCATCTTTAGGCTCTTTTTCTCTCTGACTTCAGCCAACAGGATGCAGGATGAAAGTTGGGTGAGGGTGTTCAATCCTTTTCTTTTCTTCTTTTCAAGTAACTGTGGTTTGGCTGTGGCCTTTTACTTAAGGCCACTTGGCGTATCTGGTGGCATACACTTGGGTTGCAGAAACTGCTCTCTTCCCTTTGTTCTTTCAGGTCAAGGGTTGAAAATGGCTCTTAACTATTATCAGCCAGAATATATAGCATGATTTCCTGTTATTTTTCCTAAACCTTGCCTACAACTTTGTGAATAGCCCCTCTATTAAATTCTCTCTGGTTATCTAGTTTGTGTGTATGCCATCTCTATTTTGCCAGGAAACTAACTGATAAATTGGGTATGTGCTGAATTTGTACAACTAATGGATTTCTTTTAGCCTCAGTTTCTTTACCTGTGAAATGGGGATAATAACATTTATCCTTTCTACCTCATAAACCTGGGGGAAATTTTAATGAGTCAATGTTGTTTCTTATTTCCTTTCCCGCCTTTTTAATTCTAGAAGGTGACCAGGAAAAACTGTGTGCAAACTAAGTCTTGCCCTTGTTTCAGATAAGAGATATTCTCCTGTGGAACAGAATTCCCAGACTGAGCCCTGTGGTGATCAAAATCTACACAATACTCCTCAAATAGTACACATTGTGTGCATGTGTGGAGAGCTTGTGCAGTAATTTTGAAGAGAAGGGAGATCTACACAGAAGAGATGCCCAGACTAGAGGTCTCTCACTGAGTAACAGTGATATAGAAAACCTGAAGACCTTTCTTTTTATAACTAACTCACAAGGTCAGTCCTCTAGGGCACCTGGAAGTAAGAGTACCAGAATAAGATAATGATGTACTATTGCAGTGAAGTCACCCATACTTCTTCAAGTATACTGTGTGGATGATGAGATGCTTTCTGGGAACCTGATGGCTAAAAGTTGATTTGAAATAATAATGAGGATAACAATTCACAGTCAATAAATATTTGTTGAATTTTCATATATCAGCCTTGTTGTGCTAGACACATCTAACTATAATATTTGCTTATTTCAGGTAATGTAACTCAAAATCAAGAGAAAACTATTAGACATAAAGTTTTCCTGATACGCTAGTCTATGTTGCTCATTTTGTTTGCACCAAAGCAAGTAATCAGGTGAAAATAGTTTTCATATCCTTTCCTTAGAATAGAGACAGCATTTGTGATTTAATCTCCAAGACCCTTCTTTCTGATATGCAATGTTCTCACATAGTAATAGTAAACTGAAGGGTAGAAAAAGGCTGATTACTTTCATCTGCTTCTCCACTCCATGCAATGTTTTATATGTCCTTCTCTAAGGTTTATGCATAGCTAAAGAGGATGCTAACTACACAGAGACATGTGTCCTTGTTTGAAGGTAGATCAGTAACAGTAGTCTTCAGTAGAACCATTAAGTGAAGGCTCCTTCAAGTTTTTATTTGTTTAATTGATTTCATCACAATCACATATAAATCAGATCAATAACTAAGAGAAACCTTTGGAGGTAACTAATTAACAATACATGAGATCTATCCATATATAATAAGATCGAACTGCTATGCGTCAGATAAAACAAGCACCATACACCATACACCATATATATCATACACGCACACACGCACACACACACACACACACACACACACACACACACACACAAATAAGCCAGTATAAAACATAGTGACTCTATTCAGCTATTGTATTTAGGATTGGAAGAATTTACTCAGTTTTTACTATTATTCTTCCATGTTTATTTCATCATTTGTTTTATGTTTTATTAAGTGGAGTGGGAGAAAGCCATAAATAAAACATTATTATTTATGGCAAATCTGTTGTGTGTGGCTCAATAAACTGAACTGAAGTTTCTTAGGCAGGGCCCCAAACTCAGTGAAATTAGATGATTTATTGAGCTCCTCAAACACAAACTTGAAAAAGTATATAACAAGACTGTAGTCAATAGTCATCATATTAATCATAAAAGTGTTGACTTGTTGCAAGTGTTAAATAATTTTCACTTTTATATGGTGTCTCACACAGTAATATCCTTCAGGGATAAAGCACATTCCCTATTGCCTTACCTTTGGCTTGAGACAAGAAAAATGGCATAGACCAGCATGAACTCAAAGCTCAACTAAAATTAAGCAACTTAATGTACATCTAACTAAAAGGTATTTAATATACATGCTAAGGAGACAGAATTACTGTATCTTAAGGACCTCCATCTGCAGAATTGTAGGCACTGAATTTCCCTCTCAAAGTAGAGTTGCTTTGGTTACTTTAAGGAAGTTGAGATTTTTCTGCGCAAGTTGTAGACAAGATTTCTGAATGATCTTTCATCTTTTCTGCATGCACATAAGAAAACATAAAGTTTAAAATTTCCAGCCATGGGGCTTCCCTGGTGGCGCAGTGGTTGAGAGTTCGCCTGCTGATGCAGGGGACACGGGTTCGTGTCCCGGTCTGGGAATACCCCACATGCCATGGAGTGGCTGGGCCCATGAGCCATGGCCACTGAGCCTGCACGTCCGGAGCCTGTGCTCCACAACAGGAGAGGCCACAACAGTGAGAGGCCCGCATACCGCAAAAAAAAACAAAAACAAAAACAAAAACACAATTTCAAACCATGGCTGCATAGACTATAAACTCCTACACATTTTCTCCTATTCTCTAGCAGAGACATGTATTTTGCTTTTTATTTTTTTCTAAACCTTCTCAATTGTCTCTCATCACTGATAAAGCAGAAAGGTGGTAGAAGTGCATAGAATGTGTTTTGGGGCTTTTCAGAAGACCTATCTATATAAACTAAAATAACCAAGTCTCCAACAATTGATAAAATCAACCACAAAAACTCCTGCACCAAATATGAGACCTCCTTTTTTTTCCCTACAAAGTCCAGTAACCCCGCTACCTGATATATTCGAGATGTGATTAAAAAGAAAGAAGAAGAACTAGAACTTTACTGTATGTGGCCAATGACTATGGCAAAACTTCCTAAGCGTGGGATCAAGTGTTTCTTAATCCTTGAGATGAGCATGTTAGTATTTGCCTGTCTACCTCACAGTGTTGTAGTAAAACTCTAAAGAGATCATTTTTGTGGTAAAAGTGTTTTGAATACTGTGGAGTGCTTTAAAAAATGTCTCTCCCTTTTCGTCTCAAAAGTTCAAAGTGACAGCTGGAGAGCAGGCAATGACCAGAATTGGATAAAAGATGGAGATTAAGCAGAAGCATGCCAGAAGGAGGCCCCTTTGATCACCTACTCTACACTCCGATTCTTATATCTCTTCAAGAAGGATGAAGGTAAACTGATTGGTCTGATTCCAGGACATGTATGGCCATAGTTAATCGTGAGAGAGTTCATAATTCATTGAAAGGCCACACAAGAATATGGCATGTTCTTCTGTCTGCTCACCTTATAAAGTCTAAAGCATAAGAGAGTAGTCCTGGCCATCCTGCCCCTTTCTCCCTTGTGTCTTGAATATTGACTCTCTCTTCTTTTTCATCTCCTGATATTCTATAATGACAACCAGAATACAAACTATTATAAATTTAGGTTAGGATTTAGTATCCTAAGGATTAGAGGGTAAAACTTTGCATGGGGGTTTGGGCAAAAGCCCAGATGACAATAATGTGATTTTGGTTCCTCTGCCATTGTTACTTTCACAAATTCTTCTCTTGAGTGCATTGTGAGAAGAAATAGTTATGGTCTGGGGTGGGATTCCGATACTATTTTTTCTCTAGTCATATTGTCAAAACATTGCTTTGATTTATGGCACATACCATTACAATTCCCTGTACCATTATTTATTGAACAAATGTGTTGTTCTAGACATAGGATATACAGATGTTTACAAGGCAGATGAGGATCTTGCTCTTGCGGAATGTGTGTTCTATGGGGGAGAGCACCAAAACATGTTATATACATATACCTCTACAGAGAGGGAAAGAGGAGAGGAGGAGATGGGCGGGTGGGGGGGTGACTAGGTGATTATTTCGTATTGGTTGAGCAAGGAAGCTCTCTCTAAGGAGGTCACATTAAGGTCAAGGAAAGGACATCGAAAAAGAGAAGGGCCCAGGAGGCCAATCAGTGGAGCCAAGAAAGACGGCCGAGAAAGATCAGTTAGTGAGGTGGAGGAAAACCATGAGGGATGGCATCCCTGTGTTTCAGATCCCTTCTACTTAGGTAAATAAAGATGTATTCTTCCCATCAAACAACGTCTGCAGTTGATGAGTATTAAGGGAAAGAGTTTCAGAAGTTTTATAAGATGTATTACCAAAACCATTTGTGAAAGAATCCTTATTTCATAGCTTTGGTTCCTTCGCTATGCTAGTGAAGCAGCATTGTCTAATCTTCTTAAGAAGTTGTGACTTCATGTTATAAGCATCAATGCATGATTTCATGCAGAATTGGAGGACTTTGAAATGAACTTGAATTCTTCACTCACATTCCCCAGTAGGAAGTACATCTCACCTGGGACTAACAGTATGGCTTGAAATGCTGAAAATTCAAGTGTTTAATGATCAGGTTAGTAATGGATTTAAAAATCATACTGTGGTATCTCAATCCATATCACTTCTAATAAAGGTAACTCAAATGTTTCAAAAGTAAGCCTAGATTTATTTTTGATACAGTAGAATGTCTGCAGGCCATAATGTGGTTCTATGAAAGATAACAGGTGGAAAAAAGCAAATTTACACAGGAAATTTTGGAACAATGAGATATGAGGCTAAGGAGTATTGATTTGGAATTTCTATATAGTTTGGAGGTCAAATGGAAACCAGATGACCAAAGGAATTGTAAAATATTTGCTTTACAATTTGGTAGTAGTGAGAGAAATAACGTGTGTGTATAGCCAACAACCCAGCCATCCTTATCCTGCGTATGTATCCTGGAGGATTTCTCATATTGATCCCTAAGGGAACATGTGTGAGATTGTTCATCGTGGCAGTTTTTACAGAAGAGAAGACTGAGGCAACCTAGGAATATGAGAATGGATACAGCAATGGATAACCAAAATGTGGTAGATAAATACTGTAGGATGTCACAGTTGAAAATAAATACATAAATGTACAGATAGCAAAATGCACAGAACTTACAAATATATTACGGAGTGAAAAAAAAGAAGAAACAGAAAGAAATTTACAGCACGACATTTATATTTATATTTAAAAATACCCTAATACCACTATCTATTTTATAAGGATACATTCATATCAAAAGACTGAAATCAAATACATTAGTGTGGGTGCCTATGGGAAGGGAGGAGGTTGAATGTAGGAAAATGGATGCAGGGGAAGAACAGAAAAACTAAAACTGAATTTAAAAAGAGAGCTTATGTTGATAACATATTTACAAAACAAAGATAACTCATGTCTCTATTTCTGGGCAAAAAGATTAAAAAAAAACAAAACCCAATGAACACTCATTTTATTCACTGCAAATTTCTCGCAAAAGTAAGCGAACACAAATCCTATTGAGGAAAATGATGGGAAATAATTTCCTACTTATCTTAAGGTAATGCAGCAAATTGCAGACTAGAGCGTGCTCCCTCCCTAATATTGCAAGCGCATGAGGCCCACACAGCCCCTGAACTTGGTGGTGAGGGCTGGGTATCTGGTAAAAGAAGCAAGGAAATAGTACTGGAGGAGTAGGTGAGTGTTAACATTTGGTTAGTGACCCTCAATTTAGAGAGACTAACTCGTATCCACACATTTGCAGGCTTGAGTTGTGAATATTATAAGGAAAATGGGGGAATATCAAAACCATGCCATGTGTAACAGAAAGCAAAGAAAAAAATGGGCTTGTACCTCTTCCCCTCCCTGTTAGCTCTTGCAGTGCCTACAGATGTTTTCCTTCTGCCTCCCACCTTTGCTTCCCTCTGTGACCCTTTTCCCCTCATACTGATTTTGTTTTTAACTTTCCTTGACTCTCAGTCCTGGCCTCCTGACTTCCTTGTAACTAACACCATATCCCTGTTGGCCTGGCATCCACTTGAAGATTATTGCTTTGCACTGGCATCAGAGAACTTCCTCCTCTCCTGACCCTGACAGCCTCCATTCAGTGCTGTGTATTTGGAAAAGGGAGGAAGGGCAGAGACTCCCACACAGAAACATCTGTGTCGGTACCCATTTTCTCAGATCTACTTGGAATATTTTTCTTCATACTATGCTGGCTATTAGAGTGGGTCTAATGTTGCTCTTTAATGAAAGCCACCTTTAGAGTTAGGGAAAATCACATTCATATTTATATAAAGCCTTCTTATGTGAGATCCGAATGTTTATGCCCAGGTTCCCAAGAAGTCATAGGCCAAGGAGAAGACAAAAACCTACATAGATTGGTACTTAAGGCAGTAAGCTAATATGGATCATTTTATAATTTAGCACTGAACTGCCCTCCTTATATAACCAAGGGGGGAATTTCCTTTGGATTGAATATCTGTTTTCTGTCCTGATAATTGACACCTGCTCCAAATTTGGATGAGGATGCCACGTGCAGGATCAGCATCTGGTGTTCCAAGCCAAAGTGAGCTTAGAAGACTCCATGTGTGATCAGAAATGGAGAAACTTTCTGGCTGAGGTTTTCATTAGGCAAATGAAAGTTTTAGGGTTTCATATCACTTCAAAGACAAGATCCTCTGAGTGGTACATCCTGTTGCACTGGTAGTGATGAGATTATATTAATAGCCATGAGGTACCAGAGCTGAAGAGTGGAATAGAAGGCATCTACTTCTTAGCCATAAAACGTGAGTAGTTAGGCAGTGCCAGTGGTTTTTGTAAAACTGAAGAGATGATTAAAATTTCCTCAAGTCCTCAGAAAGTTTCCCTTCAAATATGTTTGCCACTTTGTGATGGAACGAATCTTGCAAATATTTCAGTAGCCAGAAGCTATCTCAGCTATGTTGTATAAGCAGGAGTTAAAGTCAACTCAATTGTTACGAACAGCTACTGTAAAATAACTTTTTGACTTTGCATTTTACATGCCTCTCAGCTAACTACTGCCATTTCTGTTCATTAAAATAGATTGATATAACCAAGGAACATCACATTTATTAAGCGTCTACTCTGTGTGTGCCAGATATGTTGTTAGATAATTAGCAAGCCTGTGATTTGCCATTTATCTATTTTGCTCTCAGATCCTTTCTCTACCTTTCTGCTGCTGTGTTTTGTTTCACATGGAACGCCATTTCCAAGGCTTCCTTTTCCTTTGGTTTCCATGTAGGTTTGGTCAATGGGAGGCATTGCTAAAAGCCTAGTGTCATTTTCTTGGCAGTTCTGGCAGCATGAGCCTCTGCTGCTATTACGGGTTTCATGAGGCAGCCTCTCTCTCAGAGTTCCACATACTACAGAGCAGGCGCTACTTGGTTTCACCATTTACCAACTTATCCCTGACCCCAAGCTCCAGCAATGCCACTTGGTCCTTTTGTTCTTTCAGGAATAAAGGTGGTTGTGGCTGCCTCCTAAGTCGCCTCACTGTTCCTTTATCAGCCTCTCACCTATACCAGCACCTGTGTAACCAATTTCCTGTTTCAATTTCTTTTTTTTTTTTTTTTTTTTTTTTGCGGTACACGGGCTTCTCACTGTTGTGGCCTCTCCTGTTGTGGAGCACAGGCTCCAGACGCGCAGGCTCAGCGGCCATGGCTCACGGGCCCAGCCGCTCCACGGCATGCGGGATCTTCCCGGACCGGGGCACGAACCCGTGTCCCCTGCATCGGCAGGCGGACTCTCAACCACTGCGCCACCAGGGAAGCCCGTTTCAATTTCTTTATGTTTGAAATATCCCAAGTGATTTCTGCTTTCCTGATTGGATGTCGGCCGATATATTGAACATGTGTACTATTTTGATTAACCCAAACAACAAAATTCTCAGGACGGTATCATAATCCTACAGATTAATAGCACAGGATGCAAAGACTTTGTAAAGTAAAAAATGTGTATGGGTATGTGTATGCCTGTGTGTACATGTGCATGCGTGTGTGTGTGCGTTCATGGTCATAACGATAGGAAATAAGGGATCTCGTTTGTGAACTATATACTCCAAGCTTATGTTCTTTCAGTGACACCACATTGCCATACATTCCCCCCTGTAATCTGTTGTATTATAGAATATTATTAAATCTACATGTCGCTTCTAAGCAGAAAATCCTCCCTAGTGGGAAGAACTGCCAGGGAAAGGGAGAAAGCAAACTATCAATGATCCATGTGTATCTAATTTTTTTCCTCTGCTCCCAAAGGATAAATACCTTTACTTCTACTCATGATCAAACTATTCCTTGAACCCTTGACCTAAACCCCTCAGTTGTTTTCTAGATCCTTGCTTCTTCAGTTATCTCCCTTCTACTGTAACTTCAACTTTTTTTTATTTCCACTAGATCCTTCCCAAACATACATACAAAACTCCCATCATTAACAGCAGCACTCTCCCTTAAATCCGGCACCCGACACACGCTCTCATCTTTCGCGTCTCCACTCTGCCTTCTCATCTCCCATTCACTTCCCCGCCAAGTGTAATCTGACTTCTGCCTTTATAACTGTACTTCTTTCATTCTGAACACTACATGATCTGCTGATTGCTAAATTCTCTAACCCCTGATCTTAAAGGGTCCTTCTGCTACATTTGACACTATTTCCTCACTGCCATGACTTTCACCACCACTCTCCTTTACTAGTTACGCTCTTACAAATAAGACTTTTTTCATGTGTCCTCACAGGTTTCTGTTTCTCTACCTCCTCTCTACATATTGGTATTCCTCAGGATTCTGGCCTGCCCATTACTATTTTTATTGCACATACTTTCACTAGAAAGTCTCATCCATTCTTCAAGCTTTCAAATATGATTTATATGTTAAAATTCCCAAATATATATTTGCATCACAGTTTCTCCAGATGTTTAGATTCATTATCATAAAGCCTGTTAACCATCTTTTAACACAATATTTCCAGAACTGAACTCATCACCGTAACCTTCAGAATTGGCTTTCTCAATGTAATCTACATTTTACCATCTTCTGAGCATCTGAATCACTCATACCTGGAACCTGAGAGTTTTCCAAGCTCTTTCCTCTCTCCCATCCACCAACTTTAGCCAGTTTGGGCTCCTACATATCCTTCATCTGACCCCTCTTCTCAGTCTCTACTATCACTACCCTAGTTCCACTGTAATCTTGCCCTTCTATGTCCACACCCTATACCATGAGTGATTTTGTTACGCAAGATTCTTGCTTAACTCTCAAACTTCACCTGCATCAACTCCTTCTCTGTCTAGGTGTCCCGGCATCACGAGCCTTCTTAAGTTCCATGCATGTGTCATGTTTCCTCTTACCAAAGGACCACTGCCCATATTATTTCCTCTTTCTGGACAGATAGTCACTCTCTCATTACCTAGTTAACCTTTCTCATTCTTTAGATTACACCTCAACTCTGATTTCTTCAAGAAACCCTTTGTCATCCTATCATGTCATTTTTTTTTTTCAGTCTAGATCAGGCACACAACAACCATGCTCCTTTCCACCAGAGCCTTTGGTCAAATTGTCATTTGACATGTGACTATTTGATTAATACATATCTCTTCTATTACTCTGTAAGCTCCGTAAGGGCAAGAACTTGGAATCAAATCCCTAGCATATATTATAGTCCTAATATATAACTTGCAATCAATAATTAATTACAACATAAGTGAAAGAGTGAGTTAAAAGCTGCTGAAGACACAACTATGACATGGGAGTCTGATGAAGTTTTGATGGGTACAATCTTAGAACATGAAAACCTCTGCAATTCCCTGTTTCTCATGACTGTTACATATCATATGTTATATGTTAAATCATATGATATAGCTGTTTATCATATGTAAAAACGATCTGAGAATTTATATAGCTTCAGAAATGTCTGTGCCTCTAATATAAAGATTTGTGTGTAATAAAGTCAATTTTAGCCACGTGTCCTCATTCTCTTACATAATGCAATGTGGGAGTACTGCTTCTTTTCCTTCACCCTTAGTTCCTTTGGTATTTTTCAGAATATATCGTCTTTTCTTTTTTCACTGTTGGTGCCATAAATGCTTAAGATATACTGAGAGAAGAACAAGAAAGTATTAACACAAACATTTTCAGATTAGGATTCTGATACTTTGAAACAAGTAGAAGTTAGGGTTGTGATCTTAATTTCTGTTTCTATAATTTCATATACTGAGATTCAGGGATAAATGTATAAATCAAAGGAATAAGCAGCTAATGTAAGAAGGAAGTGATATTTTTATTGTGATGGCTGTCTCAAACTGCTCATTTCTTATCACTTATGTATTTTTGTAGAAAACTAAAAAGGAGCATAATATTTCAACCATAACCCAATACCTGGCACTGTCAGAGAAGTTGCAAATGCCAACTTAAAGCACACTATGGTTTGTCAGATTCATTGCTTTATATAAACCTTCAGGCATTTGGCAAAACTGAATGTATTTGAGTCTAAGGTGGAAATCGAAAAATAGGTTTTAAAGGAAAAAATTGGAACATGAGCAGAAAAAGTCTCTCTCCCAAAAGAAATCTGCCCACAATTCTGAGGCCTATAGTCAAAATATAATCAAGGACTAAAATGGGACCAGGTTTGGTCCTAGTCCTTCTATCGACATTTTTCATATTTGAATTACTTTCACCATACATTTGTTAATTGTTATTTCCTTTTTCTTTATTACTATTGTTATTTGACCTCGATTATACCAAGACCAGCAAAGCATAATTATAAAGAGGGCTTTCAATGATATGACCCAAGTAGAAAATATTGTAGCATATAATTGCCTGCCCCTCCACAGAGAAAAACTATTAAAGAGATCTATTGAATTCAATTACATTTTTTTCGTTTTTGGCTCGTATTTATTGCACTAAAATTAAAAAAAAAAATAAACCTAAAAAAAGGTTCTTCGATGATATTATATGATATATATTTATGTAGTTATATACATTTAAACAAATATTTCTGTGCATTTGTTTACAGATATATATGAGGTAAGTTTTTATCTGTTTTGATAATGAGATAACTTAAGAGATTTTCCTGTTGTTACATAAAATAAATTTTTAAAGAATCAAATTCAGGAATGAATAACAACAGCCCAAAAGAGGTCTGGAAGAAAAGGAAGTTATATTGTCAGGGCAGGAGCCAACAGAGGACAAAAGGTTTCTAGCCCATCCCTCTCCTCCTGGGAGACACAGATGAAGGAGTAGTAACCTATGATCCAGAGGGACAGACACTGAGTCAGATTCCTTAGGTGATTAAAAGACACAAAGTACAAAAAAGGTAAGATATTGGCTGAGAATCAAGATAGATTATAAAAGACTGCACGTAGAAGAGTCTGCTAGCAAAGACGCTGGACTTTTTTTTTTTTTTCCTGCTCTTCTCTTGTAAAAGAGCCATGGAAAAACTGGAATAGAAATACTTTTATATAAAAGGAAAGAAATGAATTCATGTAATTTCTGGGTCATCAGAATAGCTCAGTGGACAATCCCAGCTCCACCCTCAAAGAGAAAAAAAATGGGCTAATGACCTTGAATGTCTCTTTTTATCTGGTGAAGATTGAAATACCCACAACTGGGACTGGGAGAGACAGGGGATATCCCTACCAAGTGCAACTTCAACTTGGGAGTGGTCTGGGAGCATGAAGGGGTTTGCTCTCCCCTTCAGTAGTTCTAAGCCTTAGGGACTGCAAGATGTTATCGCAAGTTCTGAAGGTGCAGGACAAAGTCAGCCAGCCTCCGGGGGCCTGGTTTTCCTCACCTGTAATACAAATTAAGGAAGTCTTCGCTTCCACTACAGATCTCAAAGTCTCTTCCAGCTGTTTTAGCATATCAGAAACATCTTTTATAAATCCCGAAGGCCTAAGTTTAAAATAGTAATTCTGACCTCAAATTCCTTTCTGTCGGCGTCAAACTCAGCATTTTATGAACAACTCCAGAAAATCTCCCCGGTAGGCTGAATGCCATGTGTCCAAGAGGTTAAATGGGAAACAGAGTGTGAATTACTTAGAAAGCTATTTTATAAACAAACACCAACTAGGATTGAACTCTGCACTGGTTTGGAGGTGATTTAAGTCTAATTTCCTGCTCCTTCCCACTCTTTCCTTTCAGGACCAAAAGCATTAAGTGCTACAAAGAGAGCTCCTGCTGAGAGCCCCCTCCTCTTCTCCTCAAGATCCTGACAGGAGGGGGCTGCTTTTTGTCACGGTTTGACTGGTGAGTGACACTGAAATGCTCCACCTTGCTCAGCCTGAGGAACAGTGGCACTAATCCTAAAGGACAAAAAAAAAAAAAAAAAAAGTTTAGAAAAGGAAATGGCTTGGTGAGAAACTGGCCAAAATCTCTTCTAATGAGGGAATGAAGAACATCTTCTTTCTGAATGGCAGCTAGGAAGAGGCCTATCAATCAATCCGGAGGTCTCCATACACCTGCATACTATGTCTACCAATGAGACTTTACAAGCCTATTATGATGCAAAGTTGTGACTCAAAACCTCATTTCAATAAAGCTCTTTCCTGTTCTTTAGAAGCCCAGGTCAAATGAGGTCAGGCAAGCGCCCAAATCGGCAGGCTTTAAGGAGAACCTTAGGGCTCACAGCAAGATCTTTCCTTTTTCTGCTTTTTATGTAGCAGATCGCCTTCTGCAGCCTTGGCTGTGATCTCAGCCCCTCTCACTCGCTGTCTTGGCTATCTGCCTGTTCTCCTGCTGTCCTCATCTGTAGGAGCTGTACAGCTCGGCAAGAAACGGTTCTTAGTGTACCCATCACAGCACTGGAAGCAAAAGAATACTGAGATACTTTCCTGTAAAGCAAAAGAACCTCTTGTTGGAGTGAGGAATTCATTCTTTTAAGAACTTCTGATTTTACAAAAGGAAACTTCCCCAAACTAAAAGATAAGATGAAAAATCACCATGTCTTAAAAATGACAGTTCTATTTTTTTTTACTAAAGTGAAAAATATGTAAGAATCGTGAAACAAATGACCTCTCACTGGCTGCTGACTGGTGTTTCAGTTTGGTATTAGTTCACTGTTCAGAAATTCAGAGTAATTCTTTGTTAGATATTCCGTACCAATGTCTTCTAACCAAGAAGAAAATATTTAACTATGCAGTACTCTGTGTGATTGCTATTACTTATTCTGGAATTACTGTTTTATTTGATAATTATGTAACAGGATAAAATATATGAAGACAGCGGTACTGATGTGTAAATAGGCAGATCCTTCTGGTAATTAGATCTGTTTATCAGAGACCTGCTGTTTTATTGATATTTATTCTTTGTAATAGGGTCAATATTTCTTGTTCTGTGTTCAGAAATGAGAGCATCAAAATGTCACTCACCTGTGACACTATTTTGATGTGAATCATGTTTACTTCTTATTGAATTATAAAACTTGAACATATTTGGAAAAATATATGCTCTACAATACATAACATGAGTGTTAAATATTAAGGAGAAGATTAAATGCTTGGTCACTCTCAGTAAGTGCCTTATCAATTATACCTTTAATTATTGTTATATATCAAGATATGCTATTTAACTGAGTGTTAATGGAGGGACGAGGGTTTTAATGAAATGTAGATTCTTCAAGTTTGTACGAAGCAAATGCTGTGGTGATTGCTTCTTGAACTTACACTTTAAATGTCTTGTATAAATATATGAAAGTGAGAGTTCAAATTTTAACAGATCAGGTTTGTTTCAGTCCTCTGGGAAATAAGGATGGATAGATATTGCTGAGTTTATAGTAGGTGCTTAATAAATATCTGTTGATTGGTTAAGTTTTGATGAAAGAAAGCAAGGAACCAATTTAAACTTTATTATGTCATAACTGTGACTCAAATAATCCTTGGATTGAGTAATATGGTCACCAATTATGCAGTTTAAAATCCACATAATATAACTTGGTAAGTTTCTCCTTGAAACTGATTTTTCTTGGTCTTAATTTTTTAAAGGAAAAAAATAAAGTATTACCTCTGGGGAGCAGAGAGACTTCCATTATCTTGTGACAACAAGACGATCAGTAGAACCATAAGTTCTTAGTGCATCTAAATCACAATTTGAAGATGCTTCAGAAATGCAGAAGATATTTTAGCCAAAGTCTCCTGGACTTTCATTCCTATGTAATTGGGATCAGAAGCAGAGACAATTAAAAATAGAAATGCTTCCAAAAGTTTCTTTGAATTAAGAATTTTGCTTGAATTTTAGTCTCATAATTATAACCGAAGGATAATTATAGTCACTTCCTCTGAAAACTGATTGTTCTTAAGCATAAATGGGTGAAATACAACTATTGCTATGTAGTACCATTTTTACACTTCTAAGATGTTTGGTTAAAAGATAAAGTCAGCATGGTGCAGCAGAGTCAAGAGACATGCATTTTAGTTTCAACTCTGCCCCAACTAACTATGCATCCTGAGCAAATTACTTACTCCTTTTTCATCTGTGAAATTAAGTCAGATTAGACCATCTCCAATGACTTTTGTTCAATATTTCAGAGGCTGTGTGATGTCTTCCTTAATAATAACTCAAGTATTTTTCATACATTGAGAGCTCCCTTTGTGCCAATTACCATGCTAAGTGCTTTACCTCATTTTCTCGTTAAATTCATGGTTACTAATGCCATTTTCTGGGTGATGCTGAGGCTTAGAGATGTTAAGTGACCCACTCAGTGCCTCATAGCTAATAGGTGGTAGACATGGAGTTTCAGCACATGTACTCTGATTTCACTATTTCACAAAAACTGTCTGAGACTGAAGACACTGAAATGTAATGAAAGCATTTAAACTCACAAAGTGTTGCAGGTTGTGTTTCCTGGGAATGAGTCTTCAAGATAGAGATTAACAAACAGGAGGCCTATTAGGGACTGCCTTGCAGAAGGGAAGGGAAGGGAGCAGGATTGAATAGAAGGAGAAAGTAAACTACAATGCAGTCTCGACTTATGTATCTGTCCTTTTGGAAGTTCCAAAGATGTGATGGCCATTCAGGGTTGTCTGGTGCTCAAGCAAGAGGGTGGGGCCTTTACACCTCCCCATCAGTCAATCTATCACTGGATAAAACTCTGGGAAGGGGGTATGACCTTGGACAAGGCAGATCTCTGCAGCCTAGACAGTCCCTGTAAGAGGCTGTCACCTGAGGGCTTTCATCTGCAGCCCTCTCAGTAGCTGAGGGAGTAAGTCTTTATTCCTGAGGGCGAACTATGTGATTCATCACAGCATCCAAGATGGAAGGAAATGCAAATATAAGAAATCCAGGCTATTTCTATATGAGTATAAATACTGTTGGGAAGCAAAGTAGAATAGTCAAAGATATTTAAATTGCAGGCTGACTTGACAAAGGAAAGAAAGTTGAGGTATGATTCCTTTTACTTTTTTGAAATATCCATTGTAAAGCATTTAGCATAAACAAATATGAAGGTTAGAATTTTGAGGAGGAGGTTAATGTTGCTGCAGATGATGACTATGACCAAGGTGATATCTCCGTGTCTATCGAGGGACTGAGCTGGTATATAGCACCCTTAGGAAAGGTAGCCATTTATTCAAGAAGGGAAAGTACTACATATTTATTTCTTGGCTCATTTACTTATTTATTCTGTGTAATTTAGGGGAAATGTCATGAATCTTGAGGTGAGGTCCTGGTTCAAATTCCAGTTCTACCATGAGTATATGTATCACTGTGTGTGTTTGTGAGTGTGAGTGTTTAACACTATGAACCAGATTTCTTAATTTGTAAAATGTGAGTTAAACTAATTGATTAGATGGATAAGTCTAATCATATAGAATAATTGCTGTGAAAATATCAACCTCCTTGTAAGACATCTGGCATATATTTGTTGCACAAGAAATGTTTTATCCATTGAACTTTTCCTTCACATATAAATATATTTATTTAACTAGTCACCCTTTCATGTGCCAGGCTCTGAGAATCTAAAGATAAGATATAGTCCATGCTTCCTAGAAGATCACATTCTGTAAAAGGAGAAAAATATATTTTCAAAGTTTATTGTAATTCACTTTAGCAAATATCACAATGGAGATATGAAGAAAATGCTGGGAGAACACAGAGAATGGTGGAACTAATCTACAGTACCAACAGGAGTTGGAAAGGCTTTGTAGGTATACCCTCTGTGAACTGGTATCTCCAGATGAATAGAGGTTTCAGTAGAGGGGGGAATAGGGGCATTCTAAGAAGAAGTAGTGATATTGTTTGTTATATCTTGTCTCATTCTTGGATTTTTGATCATTTAGGTTCATTTTTTTAAATAAAAGCAACTGATTAATTTTCAGTCAATTCTTGTTACTCTTCTTACTTGAGTTATTGGCAACATTTAACAAAGCTGAGCACTCCTTCTTTCATACAATACTTTTTACTTGGCATCCAGAAATTTATATTTTCTTTGTTCTCCTCCTTCATAGAATGTTCCCTCGTCGACTTTGCTGGTTCTTCCTCCTTGTCCTCTTTACTGCTTAACAATTTAAGTGCCCTAGGCCTCTGTCTTCCCACCTCCTCATATCTTTACTGATACTCATTCCCTCAGTGAGCACATCCTGTCCATTGACTTTATATACCACCTATTATGCAGACCATTCCCAGTATTAAGTGGTTACTCCAGCCTTACTTGTGATCCCAGCTTTGTTTATCACAAGAGCCAGGGGAGCTCTTTAAAAGGTGAGCAGGATCACACTGATGCTCTGCAAAGCTCAGCCAAGCCCCACCATGACCCACAGTTTCTCATTTTATTTTCAGCAAAAACCAAAATCCTTACAAGGTCCTATAAAATGGTCTCCTTTTATGTCCCTGGCCTACCCTCTACTCACTGCCCCTTACTCACACTACTGCAGCCATTCTCCCCACTCCAATCCTTGTTGCTCCTAGAAAATACCAAGCAGTCAGGAGAACAGCTAGATACAGACTGGAGAAAATGAGGGCAAGCTAAACCTGCCAGCCCCTCTGCATCTGTCTCTCACAGAATTTAACCATATTGACTTTTGAAGAACTGTGGCTACTTCTTTTCTTCTACTTTTCAAATATTACATTTCTCTTTTGGCCAACCTCATAGGAAAGGGATTCGGGGATCTGAGGTTCCAGCTTATTCAAGTGGGTAAATTAGAAAACCACCACAGCTGTTAATATGAAAAATAATTTCTTTGACCATTTCTCCACAATTGAATTCCTATTTCCTATTACTGAAGTTGAAGAAGGTATCTAGCATAATAATTAATAATAAAGTCTTTAGCCAGACAAACCTGTGTTTAAAATCTTAGCACTGGCATTTACTGCCTATAAGAGATTGGAAAACTTACTTAACCTTTTCTTAGGTCTGAACTACAAAGTAGGGTAGTAATATAACTACCTCAAGAGTTCCTCTAATGATTAAAAGATAGAAGGTATGTAAATCACCTAGAACCTGATAAATATCCAAAAGTATTAGCTATGAGACTTCTTATTATATTTAACAAATGTCATACATATAATAATGAAAGCTAAAATAAATACTAAAAAATTGCAAAAAGAATTATTGAGGTGTGGCAGGAGAGGGGGGCAGTGGCAAGTAGTGCTTAAACTGAATAATTAGTCCCCAGCCACAAGTTTCACTATAATTACAAAGTTCCTGGTGCCAATTTTAAAACGTTAATCCTCAAGAAATATCTAGGTAGTAACAGAGGAGATAGTGGGAATGGAAATACAACTAAACTTTCCCAAATGTTTCACACTCTTTTGACCTTCTCTATTATCTTAAATATCCCTTCCTGTTGTGACTATTAAATGAAGATACCTGGACTCTGAGACTTAAAAAAAAAAAAAAAAATCACTGTCACGTACAGTTTGAACTCTTCTAGGAAAAACATAATTTCAGCGTTCATATTCACTTGTGATCCCTGAAAAAGAAAGCACAGGTTTTATTGAAATGAGCAGGAGGTCTTTGGCTAATTGTTACCTAGGTGCAATGCAAGTGTAACCCATGTTTGTTCACACTACATCAAACTGAGAAGTGGGGTAAAGTCATAAAAGCAGTGGCACAATGGCATTTTTCAGGCTTAGCTCTCATGGACAGCATTGAGCAAACCCCAACTCACATTCAAATTACTTCTGAATAATTCAGGAATTACCCAGGGACTATGCCATGCTTATTGCTGGATGTAATCGTCCACATTGATACATAGTAGCCTTCTTCTTCCCCACTCCTGGAACTGTAACTCAATGACCAGATCACATAAAAGTTCTGGCTCGGGCTTCCCTGGTGGCACAGTGGTTGAGAGTCCGCCTGCTGATGCAGGGGACACGGGTTCATGCCCCGGTCCAGGAAGATCCCACATTCCGCTCTAGGCCCATGAGCCATGGCCGCTGAGCCCGCACTTCCGGAGCCTGTGCTGAGCAACGGAAAGGCCACAACAGTGAGAGGCCTGCGTACCACAAAAAAAAAAAAAAAAAAAAAAAAGTTCTGGTTCTGTGCTACAGCACATGCAGTGACTCTCCTTCTGTTGTTGATATCTGCATTGCAGCCCAACAGCCAGGAAAGGAAGCTGTTGTTCTCTTCCCTTCCTGCTGGACTCATAAGCCCTGATTTCCTGGTTGTCACACCAGGATAAACGAGTCTGGATTAGCCCTCTGTGGCTGTCTCCTATTGCTGCTGCTGCTTCCAATAGTTCAGTTCTATGCTTCTAATAACACCTCTCTGAACAAGGGGAAATGTCCTACATCCAAATTTGTGTTCCATTTTGCTCTCTTCCATTAGGTACAAAGCATTTGTGCTGCTTTATGCTCTCAGTGTCCTAATTAGATTTTAGTTATATGACTAAGTTATAATCAGAAGAAAAAAAAATTCCATTTGAATTTCTCAGTGAGAACCCTGTGATTGTTTGAAAGAAATATTGTTTCCATTGAGCCATCAGGGTGGAGATGAGACCTCAAGTGCATTCAGATAACAGAAGATGAGTAAGACCACAAATGGATGAACAAGAAAAAGAAAAAAACTGGATAATGAAAGGAGGAAGAGAAGAAAAAGAAGAGATTGAGGGAAGACTTGCAGCATTGTACGATTTATCTCAGTAACCCCCAAATCTTTTATTCAATTTGCTAATTCTAGTAAAATTTCTTACAAGTCTTTTCTAATTGGCTTTATTTTAAAAGCAGTCAAGATCTGTATTAAGGTTGACACAGGATGAAATTGGTATAGTCCCAGGAGCCAGAACAATGATTTTTCAAGAGTTTGCAGAAGTCTTAGAAAGTTTTAGGTTTATTCTATGTGATGGAATTTGTATTATTAAAGTAAAAATATCTAGAGCTCCAGGGAAAAATAGTTATCACAGATCTTAAGAATTAAAAGATATTCTTGTTACCTCTTCTTGTCAGGACTGGCAAGGTAGCCTGGAATGGGAAGTAGAGAAGGTTTTCTCCACAGAACATACTTTGCAACACAGGAAATTCCCCTCCCTAACTTATCATCCATTTTCCTTGAGCCAAAGGAATGCCTTCTGACTCTTTCCTAAAAGCTATTGGGGACTTCAGGTCTTTTGGGTATTAGCTGCCCATTCTCCTTGATTGAACCCTGCAATAAATGCTGTACTTTCCTTCACCAAAACCTGGTGTCAGTAGATTGGCTTTAAGTACATCAGGTAATCAGAACTGAGTTCTGTTCAGTAATAAATGAAAGAGGATTTATTGTATGTAGAACATGAGCATGGAAACTGTTACTCCCTGGTCAAATTTCAAAATTGTACATGATTCATTTGGAGGAAAACTGACCTCTGGAGATTAAAAGGAGCCTCCAAAAATAAATAATCCATAAACTGCTTTGTGAAATAGTAATTCAAATAGTTTGGGATTTATCACGTAATTTAATTATCACTTGTGAAGTGGATAGGAGAGTTAAAATTATACTCATTTTACAGATGAAAAAATTAAAGATCAAGGTCATTAACTATGACATGCTCTCATTTGTTTTGAATTCTAATAATATAGTTTAGTGGTGAATATATTGGCCTGAATGTCAGAAAACTTGATTGGGTTCTAGTCCTGGCCCTTCATTTATTAGCTTTTGGGTTTGAGAGAAATTACTTGTTTTCCTAAAGTACAAATAATCTTTATTATCAGAAATAATATTATTCACTTTTCCAATAATATAAGGCTATTGTGAGGATAAAATGAGTTAATGTATGCCAAAAAAAACTCTTTTTTATTGCAAAAGTCTCCATAAGTCTATTATTTAAAAATTTTTATCTAACATCATTTTATATAAACAAGTCTTAGAGCCCTAAAGAATTGAGAATATTAATACACTCACATGTAAAATTGGCAAAATACACACATTCTTGATCTCGTTTAGATCCTTGTTGTATTTGAACAACAGAAAGGGTTACCTCAGTTTCTTAGATGAATTCAAGGATTTTTCTACAAAATGTAGTCAATTGAACTGGTTGCTCCAAAGGATATTAATGTGTGAAGTACTCTATTAAAGGATTCCTCTTTGATCTACTTCCTTTGAAACCATTACAAAAGTACCAGACCTTAGCAGCCATTAGATATTATCAGGTTAATCTATGCCCTTTCATGTCAGGATGTAAACATTATTAAACATTAACTGGATCTTGGAGACTAACATGTTAACATATGACAACTCCATTGTCTCAATCTATTTTTCATAATAAATGAATTATAAAACTTGACCTGAACAGGCCAGGCATTTACAATCTCTCTGTTTTTCTTCAGTTCTAGGGAGATAAAGAGCAAACTATTAAATGTTTGATCACTCTCAATAAGTGCTAGTATCAGTAATATTCAACAATGATTATGACTTGTCAAAGTGAGCCTTGAAAATATGAAGTCTTTATGCTCTTAACATACTTGCACATATTAAATGGATGAAAAAAGTTTACTATACAAGAGTGGTATCAGATTTTTAAATACTTATGGTTCAGATATTTTAAACCATATACCTTTAAAATACTGAATTCTTGATTAGTTTCCAAATGAGGTTTCATTCGTTTTAAAAAACACAACTTAGTATTTCCACTTGAATACACTTAAAAACCTTCATGTTACCACAACACCATCTTTTTAAAAAGACACTCATTAACTTCCCCTCAAATAAATTACAATTCTGAAATTCATTGTTTTTGTGAATGTCACTATATTATGAATGGTCTATACAGTTGGAACTCGATGGCTTGCGGTCTCCCCCCTCTGCTGTCACTGAGCTGCCCTGGAGCCCCAGGGGAGGGCAGCCTCACTGTGCTGCCGGTTCTGGAGGGGCGCCACCAGCTGAAGCCATGACCATCCTGCGGACAACGGGCCAGTTGTTTCAACAAGTAACTTAAAGACAAAACGGAAAAACAAGGAGGTTTTTGCCTGAGATCATGCTGATGTGAAACCGTGAATGGCCACCTTGGGCCAGACAAACTCCCAGCATCATTTATTGGGAGCAGGAGCCGATGGGTCCAGTGAGCTTCCCAGCATGAGACAAGCACTCTCCTAGAGCTTCTAAATGTTTCTTGAAAAACAGTTGCTCTGAGGTTTGTGAGTTGTTATTTAATTGTACTAAAAAAACTTCTTGTTTATCTCCAGGTCTCTGGTAGCAACATGGCATTTTGCTTGAATCCTTGGTTTGTCTTAAGGAGACCTTGCTTTTGGAGATTTTGATTAAAAAGTGCCATGTATGACAGGGTTTCTTGATCTGCATGTGGACTTCTGATTTTAAAATGCTGCATTTCACTTAGTAGGAAGCAAAGATGTCATCCGTTTCCAGAGAAGTTTTACGTAATGTTCCAGAAGATAAAGGCTTTGATTTTCCCATCATCAGATGATTTGAGTCCACCAGCATGACTAAAAACCTTTAGATTACACTGACTAGAAGGAATAATCACAGAGGGGGAAAACCCAGTTTAATGGTGGAAATGTTACTCTAATCTGCATTTGAATCTTTTGAAACACAATGAATGTATTCCTGTGGTTTGCACAATGTGTTTTTCTGTCTTCCCTTCACTAGTTTCCTGACCTGAACTTGAAGGCCACTTTATTCACACAAGGAAAGGATTTTTCCATTTGGAGGTCAACTTGTCAGAGTAGGACTGCATGATAAGAACTGACCACCACAGGAGGACCTTCAAGATGGTGGAGGAGTAAGACGTGGAGATCACCTTCTTCCCCACAAATACATCAAAAGTTCATCTACTTGTGGAACAACTCTTACAGAACACTTCCTGAACACTGGCAGAAGACCTCAGACTTCCCAAAATCAAGAAATTCCCCACTTACCTGGCCGTGTGGCTGACAGTGTCTTGGTGGACTGGCCAGGTGTCAGGCTGAGCATCTGAGGTGGGAGAGCCAAGTCCACAACATTGGACCACCAGAAACCTACTGGCCCCACATAATATCAAATGGTGAAAGCTCTCCCAGAGATCTCCACCTCAATGCTAAGACCCAGCTCCAGTCAATGACCAGCAAGCTCCAGTGCTGGACACCGCATGCCAAACAATTAGCAAGACAGGAAGACAACCCTACCCATTAGCAGATAGCCTGCCTAAAATCATACTAAGTTCACAGACACCCAAAAACGCACCACCGGAGATGGTCGTGCACACCAGAAAGACAAAATCTAGCCTCATCTACCAGAACACAGGCACCAATACCTTCCACCAGGAAGCCTAAACAACCCATTGAACCAAACTTACACACTGGGGGAAGACACCAAATACAACAGGAACTACGAACATGCGGCCTGTGAAAAGGAGACCACAAACACAGTAAGTTAAGCAAAATTAGAAGACTGAGAAATACTCAGATGACGAAGGAGCAAAGTAAAAACCCACCAGACCAAACAAATGAAGAGAAAATAGGCAGACTACCTGAAAAAGAATTCAGAGTAATGATAGTAAAGATGATACAAAATCTTGGAAATAAAATGGAGAAAATACAAGAAACGTTTAACAAGGACCTAGAAGAACTAAAGAGCAAACAAACAATGATGAAAAACACAATAAATAAAACGTAAATTCTCTACAAGGAATCAGTAGCAGAATAACGGAGGCAGAAGAACGGATAAGTGACCTGGAAGATAAAATAGTGGAAATAACTACCTCAGAGGAGAATAAAGAAAAAACAATGAAAAGAATTGCAGACAGTCTCAGAAACCTCTGGGACAACATTAAATGCATCAACATTCGAATTTAAGGGTTTCCAGAAGAATAAAAGAAAAAGAAAGCATCTGAGAAAATATTTGAAGAGGCTAGAGTTGAAAACTTCTCTAATATGGGAAAGGAAATACTCAGTCAAGTCCAGGAACCTCAGAGAGTCCCACACAGGATAACTCCAAGGTGAAACATGCCAAGACACATATAAATCAAACTATCAAAAATTAAATACAAAGAAAAAATATTAAAAGCAGCAAGGGAAAATCAACAGATAATATACAAGGGAATCCCCATAAGGTGAACAGCTGATCTTTCATCAGAAACTCTACAAGCCAGAAGGCAGTGGCAGGAAATATTTAAAGTGATGAAAGGGAATAACTTACAATGAAGATTACTCCACCCAGCAAGGATCTCATTCAGATTCAATGGAGAAATTAAAACTTTACAGACATGCAAAAGCTAAGAAAATTCAGCACCACCAAACCAGCTTTACAACAAATGCTAAAGGAACTACTCTAGGCAGGAAACACAAGAGAAGGAAAAGACCTATAATAACACACCCAAAACAATTAAGAAAATGGTAATAGGAACATACATATCAATAATTACCTTAAATGTAAATGGATTAAATGCTCTAACCAAAAGACATAGACTGGCTGAGTGGATACAAAAACAAGACATGTAAACGTGTTGTCTACAAGAGACCCACTTCAGACCTAGGGACACATACATACTGAAAGTGAGGAGATGGAAAAAGATAATCCATGCAAATGGAAATCAAAAGAACACTGGAGTATTAATCCTCATATCAGGCAAAATAGACTTTAAAATAAAGACTATTACAAGAGACAAAGGACACTATATAATAATCAAGGGATCAATCCATGAAGAAGATATAACAATTGTAAATATTGCACCCAACAGAGGAGCACCTCAATACATAAGGCAAATGCTAACAGCCATAAAAGGGGAAATCGACAGTAACACAATCATAGTAGAAGACTTTATCACCCCACTTTCACCAATGGACAGATCATCCAAAATGAAAATAAATAAGGAAACACAAGCTTTAAAGGACACATTAGACAAGACGGACTTACTTGATATTTATAGGACATTCCATCCAAAAACGACAGAATACACTTTCTTCTCAACAGCTCATGGAACATTCTCCAGGATAGATCATATCATGGTTTACAAATCAAGCCTTGGTAAATTTAAGAAAATTGAAATTGTAGCAAGTATCTTTCCGACCACAATGCTATGAGACTAGATATCAATTACAGGAAAAACCAAAAATACAAACACATGAAAGTTAAACAATACACTACTAAATAACCAAGATATGACTGAAGAAATCAAAGAGGAAATCAAAAAATATCTAGAAACAAATAACAATGAAAACGCGATGACCCAAAACCAATGAGACACACCAAAAGCAGTTCTAAGAGTGAAGTTTACTGCAATAAAATACTACCTCAAGAAACAAGAAACATCTCACATAAACAACCGAACCTTACATCTAAAGCAATTAGAGAAAGAAGAATAAAAAAACCCCAAAGTTAGCAGAAGGAAAGAAATCATAAAGATCAGATCAGAAATAAATGAAAAAGAAATGAAGGAAATGATAACAAAGATCAATAAAACTAAAAGCTGGTTCTTTGAGAAGATAAACAAAATTGATAAACCATCAGCCACATTCATCAAGAAAAAAAGGGAGAAGACTCAAATCAATAGAATTAGAAATGAAAACAAAGAAGTATCAACTGACACTGCAGAAATACAAAGGATCATGCAAGACTACTACAAGCAACTATATGCCAATAAAATGGACAACCTGGAAGAAATGGACAATTTCTTGAGAATTTGTCTCAACCTCCTGAGACTGAACAAGAAAAATAAAATAAAATATAAACCAACCAATCACAAGCACTGAAATTGAAACTCTGATTAAAAATCTTCCAACAAACAAAAGCCCAGGACCAAATGGCTTCACAGGAAAATTCTATCAAACATTTAGAGAAGAGCTAACACCTATACTTCTTAAACTCTTCCAAAATATAGCAGAGGGAGGAACAGTCCCAGACACATTCTATGAGGCCTCTTTCACCCTGATACCAAAACCAGACAATGATGTAACAAAAAAAAAAAGAAAACTACAGGCCAATATCACTGATGAACATAGGTGCAAAAATTCTCAATTAAATACCAGCAAATAGAATGCAACAGCACATTAAAAGGATCATACACCATTATCAAGTGGGATATTTCCCAGGAATGCAAGGATTCTTCAATATACGCAAATCAATCAATATGATACACCGTATTAACAAATTGAAAGATAAAACCATATGATCATCTCAAGAGATGCAGAAAAAGCTCTCGACAAAATTCAACACTCATTTATGATAAAAACCCTCCAGAAAGTTGGCATAGAGGGAACTTACCTCAACATAATAAAGTCCATATATGACAAACTAACAGCCAACATCGTTCTCAGTGGTGAAAAACTGAAACCATTTCCACCAAGATCAGGAACAAGACAAGGTTGCCCACTCTTACCACTATTATTCAACATAGTTTTGGAAGTTTTAGCCACAACATTGAGAGAAGAAAAAGAAATAAAAGGAATCCAAATTGGAAAAGAAGAAGTAAAACTGTCACTGTTTGCAGATGACATGATACTATACACAGAGAATCCTAAAGATGCTACCAGAAAACTACTAGAACAAATCAATGAACTTGGTAAAGTAGCAGGATACAAAATTAATGCACAGAAATCTCTTGCATTCCTATACAGTAATGATGTAAAATCTGAAAGAGAAATTAATGAAACACTCCCATTTACCATTTCAACAAAAAGAATAAAATACCTAGGAATAAAGCTACCTAAGGAGACCCAAGACCTATATGCAGGAAACTATAAGACACTGATGAAAGAAATTAAAGATGATACAAAGAGATGGAGAGATATACCATGTTCTTGGATGGGAAGAATCATTATTGTGAAAATGACTATAATACCCAAGGCAATCTACAGATTTAATGCAATCCCTATAAAACTACCAATGACATTTTTCACAGAACTAGAACAAAAAATGTCGCAATTTCTATGGAAACACAAAAGTCCCCAAATAGCCAAATCAATCTTGAGAAAGAAAAACAGAGCTGAAGGAATCAAGCTCCTGGACTATACTATACTATATACTATACTATACTATACTATACTATACTACAAAGCTACAGTAATCAAGACAGTATGGTATTGGCACAAAAACAAGTATAGATCAGTGGAACAGGACAGAAAGCCCAGAGATAAACCCACACACAGAAGGTGACATTATCTTTGACAAAGGAGGCAAGAATACACAATGGAGAAAAGACAGCCTCTTCAATAAGTGGTGCTGGGAAAACTGGACAGCTACATGTAAAAGAATGAAATTAGAATACCTCCTAACACCATACACAAAAATAAACTCAAAATGGATTAAAGACCTAAATGTAAGGCCAGACACTATAAAACTCTTAGAGGAAAACATAGGCAGAACACTCTATGACATAAATCACAGCAAGATCCTTTTTGACCCACCTCCTAGAGAAATGGAAATAAAAACAAAAATAAACAAATGGGACCTAATGAAACTTAAAAGCTTTTGCACAGCAAAGGATACCATAAACAAGACCAAAAGACAACTCTCAGAATGGGAGAAAATATTTGCAAATGAAGCAACTGACAAAGGACTAATCTCCAAAATATACAAGCAGTTTTTGCAGCTCAATATCAAAAAAACAAACAATCCAATCCAAAAATGGGCAGAAGACGTAAAGAGACGTTTCTCCAAAGAAGATATACAGATTGCCATCAAACACATGAAAGGATGCTCAACATCATTAATCATTAGAGTAATGCAAATTAGAGAAATGCAAATTAGAGAAATGCAAATCGAGACTACAAATAGGTATCACCTCACACCGGTCAGAATGGTCATCATAAAAAAATCTACAAACAATAAATGCTGGAGAGGGTGTGGAGAAAAGGTAACCCTCTTGCACTTTTGGTAGGAATTTAAATTGATACAGCCACTATGAAGTATAGTAAGGAGGTTCCTTAAAAAACTAAAAATAGAACTATCATATGACCCAGCAATCCCACTACTGGGCATATATTCTGAGAAAATCATAATTCAAAAAGAGTCAAGTACCCCAATGTTCATTGCAGCACTACTGACAATAGCTAGGACATGGAAGCAACCTAAGTGTCCATCGACAGATGAATGGATAAAGAAGATATGGCACATATATACAATGTAATATTATTCAGCCATAAAAAGAAATGAAATTGAATTATTTGTAGTGAGATGGATGGACCTAGAGTATGTCATACACAGTGAAGTATGTCAGAAAGAGGAAAACAAATATCATATGCTAACACATATATATGGAATCTAAAAAAAAAATGGTTATGAAGAACCTAGGGTCAGGACAGGAATAAAGATGCAGACATAGAGAATGGACTTGAGGACATGGAGAGGGAGAAGGGTAAACTGGGACAAAGTGAGAGTGGCTTTGACATATATACTCTACCAAATGTTAAATAGATAACTAGTGGGAAGCAGTCACATAGCATAGGGAGATCAGCTTGGTGCTTTGTGTCCACCTAGAGGGATGGGATAGGGAAGGTAGGATGGAGACACAAGAAGGAGGGGATATGGGAATATATGTATAAGTATAGCTGATTCACTTTGTTATACAGCAGAAACTAACAAAGCATTGTAAAGCAATTATAGTCCAATCAAGATGTTAAAAAAAAAGTTTGAACTCATCTTTGATCAACTTCTTTCTTTACTTCCCAATACCTAGTTAAATACCAGTTTTGTTAATTCCCATTCCATTTGCTTCTCATTTGTATCCCCTCTCTTTTTGTGGCTACTGTTACCTCCCGAAGTCTAACTTTTCACACTTCTACCTACATCACTGACATGACTGTTTTCAACAATACAAGTAATGACAGTAAACAGATATTACGTGAGTATAAATGGTAAAATTATCAAGTCTTACACATGGTTGCATCCTTACACATGGTTGTGCCCAGCACTAAGTTTGCTTTAAGTAAGTGTTCAAATGTTTGTTCACCAGATAGCTTACAAAAGTATAACAGAATCTGTTTAGACAGACACTTGATTTATCAGTAATTAATGGGACCAATAGCTGTATTTTGTAATAGCTCCTGCTTTAAGTCATTATCATCTCTCTCCTGGATTATGAGTTTAAAAAAACTCCTCACTGGTTTCCCTGCTTCTGAGGTCAACTGGCAACACAACAGCCAGGGTAACTTTATTAAAACATGAGTGATATAGATATGCATTTGCTTGCTCTGTTAGCTGAGAGGGCCCAGTGCAATGAGATCCCAACGAGCACACCCAAGGTCCAGATATTGGTTTTTCCAATAAAAGGATCTAGGGCTCCTTAGAAGTGGCTGACTCTAAAGTTAGAGCAGGGAACATGCAAGATGAGCCTGGAGCACCCTGAAGTACGAGAATATAAGGAAGTATTCAAACTCATTCACACACACACAGTGATGGGGCTATGTCAGCGGGACATAGAAATCAACTGAAAGTGTTCTCAATGGCAAAGCTGGAATAATTTGAGCAACAAAATAAACAATGTAGTGTTGGATTATAACCCAAAGAATTGAAAGGAAAGGAAGGAAAGAAGGAAGGAAGGAAGGAAGGAAGGAAAAGTCTCCTGTGCATAATATTTCCAAATGATTTATGCAGATAATATCCCCTCAAGGAGCACAACGTCCTACCCCTTAAGCATGGCCTGCAAATAGTGTCTTCCTTTCAAAGGAAAGAGAGAGAAAACAAGAGTAACTTTATGGTGATGAAACCTGACAAACGCTACTTCAGTCAGGACATCAAAGTCAACATCAACAGTGATAAGTCATGTTGACAGTATGTATCTTTGATATGACATGATGAAAATTGCACTTACTTTTGTGGTCTTTCACCAAAAATCTTACAAGCCCTGCCTAACCATGAGATTAACATCTCACAAATCTAAATGGAAAGATATTCTATATGATAACTGACCAATACTCCCCAAACTCTCAAAGTCATCAAAAAAAAAAAGGAAAGTCTGAGAAACATTCTCAGTCTAGAGGAGCCTAAGGAGATATAATGATTAAATGTAATGCAATAAAAAGACAAGAGATAACAAATGCTGACATGAATGTGGAAAAAAAGGAATACTTGTACACTGTTGGTGGTATTGTAGATTGGTACAGCCACTGTGGAAAACCACCTGGAGGATCCTCAAAAAATTAAAAGTAGAACTAACATATGATCTAGCAATTTTACTTCTGGGAATATATCCAAAGGAAACAAAAACACTAAATTAAAAAGATATCCACACCACCATGTTCATAGCAGCATTATATACAATAGTCAAGCAGGAAGACAATCTAAATGTCCATCCATGGATGAATGGACAAAGAAGTCGTAGCATAAACACACACACACATACAATGAATATTACTTGGAGGAAGATGGTAAAAAGATACAAATTTCCAGTTATAAGATCAATAAGTACTAGGGATATAATATACACGATGCCTATAGCTAACACTGCGGTATAATATACAGGGGAGTTGTTAAGAAAGTAAATTCTAAGAGTTCTCATTGGAAGGTGATTATTTTTTCATTTTTCTTTTTTTTCTTTCTTTTAGTTGTATCTATATGATAAGATGGTGTTATTTGAACCTACTGTGGTAATCATTTCACATATATGTAAATCAAACTATCATTATGTACATCTTAAAATTATACAGTGACAAATATCAATTATGTCCCAATAAAACTGAGAAAAATATCAACTTAGAGGTGAAGCAAACCTCAGAAGACCATTTTGTGTCATTTACCTCTTGGAGGTTTGGTGTTATTAGAACCTCATTTGGAGCTGAAGAGTAAGAAAGTATGAGAAGAAAATAAATAAAAAGCTTGTATTTTGCTATTGTTATACAACTTTATTATTTTTCAATTGCAGAATACCTGTTATAAGAAAGTCTTTCACTACAGAAATAAAAAAGAAAAAAAAAGACTTATTAATGCTACTCAAAAGTCACACACAAGATGAAGACATTGCTGAAGACATTCTCATTCTTTCAGAACCTAAAATTCCACCCATTCATCCGCTTCTCTAGCATATTGTAACTAAGAAATATTATGATTGCAGTGGTTTTGACACCCACTAAGAAATGTGAAAATTGTGTTTGTGATAGTACAAGCACAGAGGCCTACAGATTTCAGTAGATAATAAAAAGGACAGACATAGCTCTAAAAATTTAAACTCCTCCATTGACATACACATTCTTAAAACTAGAAAATGGGCTAATCTCACTGAATCACATTGATCAGTGATTGTGCTGCTGTCATTAGACTCTCTCTATATATATTTATTGAGTACTCCTTGTGATCAAGCTCTCATGCTAAATACTGAAGCACACTAGACACAGAAGTCATTAAGAAGCTTGCTGCTCTAGAAAGATCTGAAACACTCCTTGTAGCCCTGCCTTGATCCATAGGGCCTTAGAAGGTCTTGAAAATCATGAGTTACATATCAAAATTTTACTCTACTTGGAAGTTTAGTCGCCTTCAGAAACAAGCATTGTCTTCCTTAACCATTTGTTTCAGACTCACTCTTACTTTCAGATGTAGTGAAAAAGGCAACATAACCAATGAAATGAGATAAATGTTCTTTTCTTTCTGATGTAGTCTCTTTACCAAACATGGCTGGGTCAGCAATAGACAGTAAAAACAAATGCTAGTCCCATTGTATTTTCATAGCATGGTCAAAATTCTGACTCAGCTTCTCAGAGTAACTTCTCGAGTCCAAAAAATTGTGGGTTCTGTAGAGCATGGAATAGAGCATAGAGCAACAATAAGGAAAGTAAGGAAGAATGACTTTGCGTAGACTATTTCAAGGTAGAGTCTAGAAAATCCATGGCAGGGCTTCCCTGGTGGCGCAGTGGTTGAGAGTCCGCCTGCCGATGCAGGGGACACGGGTTCGTGCCCCGGTCTGGGAAGATCCCACATGCCGCGGAGCGGCTGGGCCCGTGAGCCATGGCCGCTGAGCCTGTGCATCCGGAGCCTGTGCTCCACAACGGGAGAGGCCACAACAGTGAAAGGCCCACGTACCGCCAAAAAAAAAAAAAAAGAAAGAAAGAAAATCCATGGCAGAGTTTTCTTTGGAGAAATAAGGTGGTGGAAGTTTTTCCCAACTAGAAGCCTATAAGGTATTTTCTTTTGCCACAAACAGAAAATTTTGTCACTCTTCTTCTTGATCTACTATGCTATCAACATCATTCTCATCATCGCTACCACCAATAAACGGTCACTGAGCACTTTTTATATTCTAGACACAGAACAACAGAACTAGGCATGATGAGCAGGTAGGGGGCCAAAAAAATTCAACCCTCCCTCCAGTGTCTTTTCATAATTGAGACTATAAGATATCTAATTTTTAAAAATTAAGATAAGTTCAAAAAAAGCAGTATTCAGAAGGAGGGTGTTAGAATCCTCCTCTCAGATATTTTCACTCATTCAAAAGCAGAAAAAGTAACTACTTCATGAGGTTAGAAATGAGGTGTGCAAATTGTCTCATAAAAGGCTGCCTTATAGTTTGCTGTAAAACAATAATAACTACAACTTATTGAGAGTTTTCTGCATGCTAGGTATCATCCTAAGCACTTTACATACATTTACCTATAAAATTTAAAAATCATTGTATGAGGTAAATGCTTGAAGTATGAGGAAACTGAGACACAAAAAAGTTAAGTCACTTGCCCAAAGTTAGCTTGCAGGTGATGGGTAAGGACATAAACCTAAGCATTATGGTTCCAGAGCCCATACTCTTAAACATATTGCTATATTATAGTAGATATTTGCAATAGCTTGATTAGAAGAAGGAGGGAAGATGATATCGCATTGTAGTTTTGATTTGTATTTCTCTAATGGTTAATGATGTTGAGCATTCTTTCATGTGTTTCTTGGCAATCTGTATATCTTCTTTGGAGAAATGTCTATTTAGGTCTTCTGCCCATTTTTGGATTGGGTTGTTTGTTTTTTTGATATTGAGCTGCATGAGCTGCTTGTAAATTTTGGAGAACCTTCTTTGGTGTCTTCTCTCTATTGTCCATCATGCACATGCATCTTTCAAAGTGAATCTTTGATTATCATTCTCTTTGATGTGGCAGAATGTCGGGGAATGAAATGGGCTTTGGAATCAGAAAGGCTCAGGATTAAATCCTGGCTTTTCTACCTACTAGTTGAATGACCTGAGCACAGAACATAAACTTTCTGAGGCTCATTTGAAAAGTAAAGATAATATCTATTTCTCAGAGTTGTTATAAGCATAAATAAATAGTGCATATCATAGCACTTTGAAAACTGTAAAACAGAATACAAATGTTAGTTATTATTTTTCTGTCATCTTCAAGGTTCTCCACCTCTGGCTTCAAATTCAACTTGTCTCTTAGTCCCCTTGACAACCTGGACTTGCAGTCAGACATGCTTTATGTTATAATACTTGGAAGACTTTCTTTATGCCCTTGATTTCTTCAAAAGCAGAGAAGAAACTCTTGACACTAGAGACACACTCTGCATGTGTCCACATGCACTCCTCACACTACTCAGGCATCATAATCTGATCATGTGAACTTACCTACCCACTATAGAGCTTGAATTCTGAGAGGAGCCTTAGACATCACCCAGGGAGTTCACAGGAGTCTCAAAAACAATCGACTTATACTGTTTATGTGCAAATATCAGGCAAGAATCAAGGATGAATAATGAGGGAAACAAAGCCAATCAATCAACCAGAAAATAAATAAAACCAAAAAACTTTAGGGACAGTGAAAAGAATATTCCACATAAAAAAACTAAGGGGGCAGGCTTGTATAATTAAAAATTGTTGGTACATAACTGAAACTCAAACTATTTTTTCAATAAAATAGTAAAAACGAAGACTCTCTGGAAAAAAAAAGAAAGATAATTACAAGCCAATACACTGAAATGAGAAAGAAATTAGCTGAATGAAAGAACTGATACAAGGAAACTAACCATTCCCAGGTAATATTAAATACAGTACACTACAAACGACAAATGCAGCTCTGACATTTCTGAAGAAATGCAAAATCAGTCTGGTTTTTTGTAGGGCAACTTTGCCACATGGACCAACACACTTGAAATTGTGAATATCCTTCTACACATTGATTCAAAATCTGATCTTTTATCCTAATACAATACTCTTCAGAGATATATAAAATTATTTCTTAACAATGATGTTCATTTAAAATACTAGAACTTTTTTTTCTTTTTTTTCAAAATTGAATCCATTCTTAATACTCTACAGCCTATTTTTTTACCTGCAGCCTATTTTTAATTTGTCCTTATGTTTTAAATTTAGGAAAAAGCTATAAATAAATGTAACTATTTGTGCTTGTATGCATTCTATATGAGCATAAAAGAGTGAGGAAAGATGTACATCAATATTGATCACAGGACACTTGGAGAGTATAGGGAGAATAATTTGGGAGGAAGAGGGTGAACTAAAAGTCATTGGCTGTTTCTTAGCACATATCTGTTACCAGGCATTTTTCAAAAATGATGTATTGCTTTTGTAGTTTGAAAGGAAAAAAAAATCAATGAAGTAATTTCAAAAATTTTATTTAAGAGAACAAAAATTTGGAAACTTTCTGTAGTAGTTAAGGTACAACTTGCTGCTTAACACATGAACTCCCAAGTCTTAGTGAATTATACTAAAAGTTATTTCTTTCTCAGGTTCACTAGGATATGTGGTGGGCACCCTTCCATGTGGTGAAACAGACCCTGCTCTTTCCATCATGTGTCACTGTCATATTTTATGTCTTAGAGTCCTTTGTTCTCTGTAGACAGAGAATGTGGAATGACAGAGTAGAGAGAAGGGAAGGAGAAGGAGTCCATTAAAGATCTGCTCTGTAAATGTGTAGTGTATATCATTTCTGCCCAATTCTACTTTAACACGAAAGAGTCACATGGCTCCACTAAGATGCAGAGGAATGCTGGGAAATGAAGCCACTTTCCAGCAAAAACGCAACATCATGGGAGGGGAGTGCAGCCTTTGTAGACAGCTTCTCTGCCATCCTGCTTAAATGCCTAAAAACATGCTAAATATATTAGCATGTGGCTAAAAATATTATAATAAATATATGGCTAAAAATATTATAACAAATATATTAATATTGGGTCATAGAAAACATGTAATAACATGAGAAGATATTTATTATACCATCAGATTTATAAAATGATATTATAATTCCATTTTAGTAAATAAAGGAATATATATTTGAAAGAGACATAGATTTTATATATATATATGTGTATATATATATATATAGTATTCATTCCTGATTTCTCCCTATGGAAATCTTTCTAAAAGTGAAATTAACAGGTAAAAATATACTTTTAAAGTATTGTGCTATTTTGTCTTTCTCTTATAATAAACACAATTCTTTGCATGGTAAATGTTTGAGAAATATTTCATAGAATGAAAAAAATGAGAAATTATCCATACTCTCACCCAGAAGATATACACCAGAATGTCAACGGTTATTAACTTTGAGTGCAGATATTACGAGTGATTTGTGTCATCTTCCATCTGCTTTAAAGTATATTCTAAAATTTCTGCAGTATGCTTATATTACTTTTATTATCAGGAAAATTGAATACTACTTAAAAAAATTCCATCTGCTCTTTCAGTAATTTTTCAGAAGTTACCTTCTCCAGGAAATGTTACCTGAACAACCCAGTTGTAAGTAAGAGTTCTTTTCTCTTATTGAAGCTAAATAAAAAGCCTCCAGATACAGATCCCAGGTGAGCTCCACACTGAAGTGGTTTCCTTGGGTGGCTGCCCTGCACAGGGATACAGTGTTTGGACAATGGCAGGGCCATTGCTCTGCCACTGAATAGTTGTTCCAAACTTGAGAGAATTGTATAAGCTTTCTGTATCTCAGTTTCTTCATCTGCAAAATGAAGACTATAATGGTACCAATTTAATCAGTTTACAGGAAGTATTAAATGAGTTAATACATGTGAAGCATTTAGAAAAGCATAGGCAGGTAGTAAACCAGCACTAGATATTAGCTATCATTATTATTATTACTGTTATATTACATACTTATGTAAATTTTATTGAATCTTATGTTGTAGTTATATTTTTCACAAACTTTTTTACCCTTACTTTATTATACACTGTTCAAAATAGAAACCATGGTTTATGCCTATTTATAGCTTTTATAGCACTTTATATACAATTTTGCACAGAGTAAGCCTTCAATAAAATATTAACTGAATTTATCAGTAAGTGCATGAATGGGATAGAAAAACCTCAAGCTCAGGTGTATTACAGGAACAACTTAAATGTAGATATTTATTTCAGAAATCTGTTCCAGGAAATACTGTGGACAGAGGACTTTATCAGTGAAAGTCAAAGAAGAAAGGAGAAAGTCAACAAGAGATTATGAGAAAGAGGAAGAAGGGGAGGCACACTGCTATAAGTAGTTCTTGGAAAGATGACAATGGCACTCAGAGTGACCAAAATGGATAGGGGACTGCTCTAATCAGGTCTGTGAGGAAAGTGGAAGCATCAATTTGAATAAAAATTAGCAGTATTTTTTTTTTTTTTCATGAACAATAATAGCAACTGAGTGCTCTCAGATTGAGAGAAGTTAAACAAATTACCCAGGCCCACAAAACAAACAAGTTGCCAAATAGATTCAACCCAAGTCCATCTGACTCCATGACTGTGCCTTACTTCATAAATACCTCATAACATCAAGTTTACCCCAAGGTAGGTTACTAGTCTGCTAGTACTGAATCTGTTTTTTGTTTATTTATTATTCCATTTAACAATTTCGTGTTTATTTTACTTAATTATGCTTTGCAAAATGGATTAAGTGCTTTAAATCTGTTATAAATAAGTCTCTTTCTTGGATATAAACAATGCTGCTTTGTTATTTCCCAGAGATTTCCCTGAGTCCAGTCCAAAGGCCCAATTTTCCAAGAGTATGTCTTTTTTCTCACTGAGCTACTTCACAACTCATGTCTGCAGAGGGGAAGGGCCTGGTTCAGAGTGTTTGAAAAGTCACAACCCCCAAACAGAGAGAGGAGGCACACTGCCAAACCCTTCTTATTTGCTTAACTTTAACAAATAGTACCCTGAACCAATCTACACTTGAATCCTTCACCTTGTCACTGAATAATTCATGGTTATTTAATTTTGGCCCCTATCAAAAGATTTACAATGCATAATCTTTTAAGTACAGAGATTGTAAGTATGTCACAGGGCTTATTTAAAGCTTCACTGTTCTGTTTAATACATTTAACTTTGCCAATGAAAAGATCCACAAAAACTGATGTATTCTTATCCAACTTGAGATTAGACAATACATGTAAATAAAGAATGACATCTGATATCACCAAATGTCTCCCTTACTATGCTTGGTATTTGGAACTCAGAAATGTCTAAACAAATTGTACGAAATCACATTCAGAGGGACAAAAAAAGAAAAGAAAAAAAAAAAAAACAGCCTTGCTTCTTTGCTCTAGACTTTGAGCTAATGGAATGTTTATTCTAGACATCAGTATAACAATATTACTAAACTTTGAGCTAATGGAATGTTTATTCTAGACATCAGTGTAACAATATTACTGTCCTAAAAAGATGTATATTTATATGAATTGACAGTATTTTGTGATATATGAGAAAAGCAGACCTCTCAGGATTTAGACAACCTTCAAACCAACTGTAACTGAACAAAAGTAGAGTGAGTAGTTCCTAAAGCCCCCATCTGTTCCACATATACAGATTGTCAAAGGCAGAGACAACAGCAGTTTTCTCGTTTGGTCTTACTGAGGAGATTCCCCCATCCTGTATGTACTGCTGTTAGTATACAAATGATATCTTCGACAGAGATGTCAGTATAAATCGTCAGGTTTTCATTCTAAAATCCAAAATTTTTATACAAAGAAGAGAGAACAAGAGCTATGACTTCTTCTTGTTGAATAAATTGCAAAAAAAATGTAGCTCAGATACCACTAAAAGCAAGAAATACCTTCTCTGTTTAATGGCTCTTAACGAGATTAACATTGAAAAAGTTCTTATCCTGTAGCAATAAGCAGAACTTTATCAATTTTTTTAAATCTTAAAGCAGTATTTTTGTCATGACTTCTTGACTTAAGGAAGAAAAACAGCAATTTGGATAATACCACTCCTTAAGGAAAAAGAGAATCTAAAATCATCTCGGCATTTGGAGCATGTTGTACAAAATATTAGGGTGCTTTGTGCAAAGACAGCAGGAGTCTTCCAAGCCTGGCAAGCACATTTGTAACATATTTCTAAGCCATATAGGTTCTACTGCCTTTTTCTTTTTTAAGTAAAGACTGGTCAAACAAACCAACAAAAATACATTTTCTTCATGAAGAATATGAACAAATGTCAAAAAAGCAAGCACTTAAGTTACAACTGCCCCTAGGCCAATGTAACTTCATGCTGAGCTTATGCTACTATCATAGACAACACACCACAGGAAATCACTAACACTAACCATGACCACGCCAGTCGTGTCTTTCCAGAATTTAAGGTGTAATTGCCTTAATGAACTCAGACAGTATCTGAAAAGTTCCCAATTAATAGTCATTCACTAAAGAAAATTGTGTTTAATATAGAGGTTTTCCGTGTTCAGTCACAGATAATCAATAATTATTTTGTAGTTTTAAGGGGTTGTGAGCATCAGGTAAATGATGGTAACTGGCCAGCTATCAAGAGAGAGCAGCATTAAAATTGTTTTTGTATGTTTGGGGGAATGGGCAAATGTCAGCGTCGGGCAGCATCAGATCAATAATACAATCTCAAATGTTAAGGGTGTTGCTCTATGTACTCAAATGTAGGCATGAAAATGGACAATAGCGATGAAGAAAGATCAAGTAAGCAATCCAGTCCATGTACACACCCCAGCAGGGGAAAATTGCTTCCTAAAATAAACCTTCTAATATTTTAGTACTGTTGACTTTTATATGTCCCTGGTGATTAAGCTTCTATCACTCACTTTCCCTGCAAGACTATACTTGTAACCTAATATTTTCCTATGTCAGGAAGTGCCTTAAATTTCCCTTTCTCAGTTTCAGCCTACAATCCCAGTACTCCACGGGATATTAGGAGAATAATTAAACAGTTGTAAATCATTCTAAATATTTCAAATGAATGCTATCCACAGTCCTAGAAACAAAAATTTTCTTCTTTGTAATTTAAAAATGTTTTGTACTTTCTTTCATAATACCTTATGAAATGGCAATTTAGTAAAGTGATGAAATCCTTTAAAGCAGGAACTATGTAATGTAATGTAATTTCAATTAATATGTTATATATTTTTAATTTGGGGTACCATATCAATCTTTTCTTTTCCTTGATCGTTTTTGTTATTCTGCCCTGCACTATTTTAGTTTTAGCCACTAATTTGGAACAAAAGACATTTCATAAATGCTACATTTTAAGTCATTTTAGGAAACCACTTTCATTTACTTTATTTTATATTCAGTGGCAAAGCAGCCCTATCAGTGAGATTTTGGGGCTTCTCTCTTTGATTTTAATTCTTTGGTCATAATATTTGATCTAATCATATAAGTTAAAGGACACTCTAAATGGAGGAGATGTCCAATATTGAGATGCACAATTTACTTAGAAGTTCATGTCTCCCTCAACCACTCAGTTTCCCTCCCTATGACTCCCTCCTCATTTCTCATGCAAAATTCTCTTAATTTTGTCCCTTGGATAAGAAACACTTTTCTTACAGAAATTAGGAACCCTCTCAGTACTGTATGTCAGTACTCGTGTCCCAAATTATAAATGAATATGTGCCTTACAGTACAATTTTGTGTTTTTCAAGAATGTACTTCCAAACATGGGCAAAAATAACATTTGATATTTGGCTACCTTCTCACATAAGTAGTGTTTTGATATTAAGTTTGTGGGGTTTTTGTTTTTCCTAGATCAATGTTAATTCACTTGGTTCCCTTATGGATACATTATTGCGAATCTGAACAAATCCTTACAACCTGTCTGCTTTTTGTGTCTTCTATGATTTTGCAGGAAAGCCATTTCATTTCACCTTTGGCTAGTTTGCAGAAAAGCTATTTCATTTCACCTTTGACTTCAACATAATGCAAACAATATTAAAAATATATGGCAAAATATAATCTGAGCTAAAATGAAATTTCTGCTTACATAAACAATTGAGTTGTAAAACAAATATGTTATATGAAAGATGACAATTTATAGGGCAGAGAATAATACTAGCATATGATATAGGGCTTTGGTGATGATATGTTGTATATTTTATACTATACCAATTTCATCAGTTGAATTAGAAAACAACTTGAAAATTCAGACTATAGGTTTATAACTAAGTCATTTTACTAGTAATTTATCAAGGTTTTGTGAATAAGCGTTGTGGAGGGCAATTGAAAATCTAACACTCTATTTCACTTCTTGTTTAAATTTCAAAGGCCATCAGGTTAATCCAATGCAAAAGTCCTGGATTTCTGTCAAAATGACCATTGAAGATTTTACTATTTTATAAATGGCCAGCATTGATTTAGACAATGGATAACACAGATCTTGCTTGGATGTGCAGTAAATCATGATATTACATATAGTAACTGAAAATGTGTAGTTACTTTTCTTTCTCTCACTTTTGTGCAAAAAGAATAACCAGTGGAGAGTAATATTAAACACAAATCCAGCAGTTTCTCTCTTTTAAAGACTAAGCAGTTACTTTCTTTTTAAAGACTAAACAGATGAATAACAAACAGACTAACTTTATAGTATGCATCTATTATCTAATCATGTAAAGTATTTTTTGATACGTACATAGGGAAACAATTTAAAAAATTAAGGCTAATAATTTTCTATGTTTATTTTTATTCCTAATTTGTAAATTAAATTAATTACATATTTTGTTTTGAATTAATAAATACTAAATTGACAGAAATCAAGATTATTGAATTTAAAATTACATTTTTTTAATTCATCAATGGAAGTATATTAATAGGAGAGTTTCTTGATATAATTATTTTTCATAAAAAGAAATTATCTCATGAAAATGCTGAGAAGTAAATTAAATCTTTCTAAGATTTTTTGGCTATATTTTAATTAAATTAAGCAGTTCTTATATTTTGAGTAAGAATTTCTATACAATTTCTACTGACTGTAATCAATTACAGAAATTAGAACTAGTACATAGAGCTGCTAAATTTTAATTTTCAAAAGGGAAAAATTGTAACTCTCATATAAATATAAAATGAATACATGTCAAAGATTTTATTAAACTAGTCAGTGAGGAAATCAGTAAGGTGTTATAATTGGTTCAAAGGAGAATTTGAAGAAGACACACACATTTTATATGTATATACATTTTATAAGTATATATTATATTAATAATCAGAAATGCTGAAATGAATTTTCTAGGAAATGTAGAGGTCAGTAAACTTTTTCTGTAAAGTGCTAAATAGCTATATTTGGTTTTGATCACATTCTTATTCTTCTTTTTTGTGTGTGTTTGTGTTTTAACAACTCATTAAAATTAAAAAAAAAATCTTATCTCACAGGCCATTTTAAAAACAGGTCACAGGCTGGAATTGACTTGCAGGCCATAGTTTGATGACTTCTACTATAGAGCAATGAAATGTAATATTTGGACATATCTTTCCTATAGGGCAGAAATCAATTGTCTCTATATCACACACTATTTGTATTTCTATGGACAAGTATTTTGGCCTTTTTCTATAATTAAACATCTACCCCTACAGAGTATAACGTAGTCTATTTAGTCAAGAGAAAAACAATAGGTGCACACCTCTATAGAACCAGAAAAACCCCAGAGCATCATCTGGACAATATCAAGCCCTCCACTGAAAGGACATTCTGGAATACCTTCTGTCCATTTCCAAGTTTTTGACTATATTTTTGTAAGGCACTGCTATTAGATCATAGCTAAGTGTATGAGCTTTACATAAACCTGGGTTCAAATCTCTGGAATTCCATTTCTATGGTATTTGACTCTAGAGAAATAATTTAATTTCTGTGAATCTTGCAATATTTATCTATTTGTAAAATAATGTTACTGACACTTTATTGGTCGTTTTAATGTTAAATGAGGCAGTACCTATATAAAATAACCTCTTTTGTCTTCTTTCTCCCTGCCCCTATCTCTGAAGCCTCAACATCTCAAAGCCAACAACAGAAAGAGTTTTTGTATTATGATTCAACTGGAATCTTTTAGGCAACCACCATCATTATTTCTCTCATTATATAAGAGAAGTGTGTAAATTTGATCTTTATGAATTTGGGCTAGTTATTAACCTCTTTGTGTCTCTGTGAGATGATTTCATATATATACCTTTGCCCCAGTTCCTGACACAGAACTCCTAAAACACTTGTAATTTCCTAAGTGATAGGAATACTAGGAGCAACTCTTGTTGTAATATTTGTCTTTGTCTTTGACCCAGTCCCCAACACAAGGCTCCTAAAACCCTTGTAAATTCCTAAGTCATAAGAGCACTAGGAGTATTTTTGTTCAAATGAGATGACTCTGGATGAGCTTCTGGATGTCTCCTGGATGGGGGCTGGTCACCAGAAAGACCAAAAGACCAAGACATGATTAGATACTTGAAATTCTCAGCCCTGCCCTCCCTCTCACTTCTCCAGAGAGGGGAGATGGGGCTGGAAATGGAGTTAATAATTGATCATGCCTATGAGAAATACCAATAGTAGGCGGTTCGGAGCATTTCTAGGTTGGTAAACTCATGGAGGTACTGGGAGAGTGGCATACCCAGAGAGGGCATGGAAGCCCCCTTTCCACCTAACTCACCCCATATCTTTTCCACCTGATGTTCATCTGTATCCTTTATCATATCCATTAACAAACTGCTAAATGTAAGTATTTCCTGGGTTCTGTGAGCCACTCTAGCAAATTAATCAAACCTGAAGAGCCAGTAGTTGGAAGCTACAATTTGTAGCCAAATTGGACAGAAGTTGTGGGTAACCTGGGCTTTCAACTGGGATCTAAAGCAGCTAAGATGTAGGGGGTGCAGTCTTGTGGGACTGAGATTTTAACCTATAGATCTGAAACTATCTCCAGTTAGATGGTATTAGAATTGAGTTAAATTATAGGACACCCAGCTGGTGTCACAGAGAATTGCTTGTTGTGGGTAAAAATCTCCACACATTTAATGACAGAAATGTCCGAAGTAAAGTGTTCTATGTGAGAAGTAAAGGGGACTCATAGGAAAGAAACAGAGTTGAAAAGAATTGGGTTTTCCCTACAGAGAAAGAGGAAAAATGTGAGTTTTTTTTTCTTTTACAGTCTCAATTTCTCTATTAAATGGTTATAATTTATTATGAATTCCATAGTGAATAAACAGAGTTTGACAAGTAATAAACACTTGATAGATCAAAAAGTATTCCTTGGGCTTCCCTGGTGGCACAGTGGTTGAGAGTCCGCCTGCCGATGCAGGGGACAAGGGTTCGTGCCCTGGTCCGGGAGGATCCCACATGCCGCGGAGCGGCTGGGGCCGTGAGCC
>NC_041217.1:112255936-112270763 GCF_002837175.3 Physeter macrocephalus
CGCGGAGCGGCTGGGCCCGTGAGCCATGGCCGCTGAGCCTGCGCCTCCGGCGCCTGTGCTCCGCAACGGGAGAGGCCACAACAGAGAGAGGCCCTCGTACCGCAAAAAAAAAAAAAAAAAAAAAAAAAGAAAAATTCCTTAACAAGGCAAAAGAATGCTTGTCTTTTTTCTAGCTCAGGATAGAAGTCTCTACTCTGTGAATTTAGTATCACATTGTTTGGGTCCATGATAGGATAGGAGATTCAATGAGGTGAGTAGGGGAGAGGTTGGAAGGAATAGTGGGAAAAGCAGTGGTTGGAAGAAGAAAAAACAATCTCATTACATAAATAAAATGCCAAATATCACATAGTAAGTATTCAATAAGTGACATTCCTTGATATTATTGCCTTTGACTCCCATTAAAACACTTAAATATCTTATTTTACAAATATTTGTTAAAGCCATCAATCTTTATTAAAGTAAAATGAACTTCATTGCCCAATTTTAACCAAGGCAAGTTATTTTCATTAGTAATTGTAGCCAGTAAATGGCCCAATCAAATGGGAAGTACTATGTATTAAACCACATTAGTGCCTGGGTTCTAGTTTTCATTCTAGATGCATCAGTGAGTTACTAGATTTCATTGCTAAGGCCACTAACAATATGAACTTTTATATTTGAATTGCAAAAGCTCATAGAAAATTTAAGTGGCCTACCTTATAAGAAGGTAATTGACAGTGGAGGTAGCAGGTATTTGAGGGTTAAATGTATATTCTGAGATCCTGATATAGAGAAAAAATACCTAGAACATTTAGATTGGAAAAATTATATGCTTGGCAGAAAACTATAAATTTTTTTCTCTGCTTACTGGAATGACTTTTAAATCATTTTGGATATATGGCTATCAATTAATCTTTTTAAAACAAAGCACTTCCTATTGAGTCCCTTAATTCTTTTTCTCAAACATCACATAAATAGTTATAATTAATGGTCACTCAGGGAAATTTAATTGATAATTTAAGTCTTGGATTGATTTAAATATTCAAAGAATAATAGTTTTATTTAGTCAATTTAGCCAAACAATCAAGTCAAGGTAAAATAAATAATTAAATGAAACTTTAAATTTAGTCAACAGATTATTTGATGTTTGATTTTAAAGATATATGTAATTAACTCACTGGCCAATTTTGGTGGGTATGGGGAGAAGTTTGCTCTATCTACTTAACAGAAAATTCTACCTTACTATTTATTTAAACCACTTTGTTTTTATTCTAAAACAGCTACAAAACTCATCCTTGATCTCCATATTATAATTTCCTCGACTTTTAAAGAAATTAAGGTAGTGTTCAGACTTTTCCAATCCAGGTATATAAAAGTCAATTCTTTTCATTTATCTTCAGAAATAATTTGACTCTAATGCTTGAACCAAGCTTAATTCTTTTATTTGCAAATTCTTAACATTCGATTAATTTTTTTACTCCAAACTGCCAGAACAAAAGAGTAAATGGGTCAAACCTTAAATTTATTATTGTATACTATAAAACCCATCAACATGAAATTATCTCATTATTAGATCATTACTAATTCACTCTTCTCATCATCCAAATAACCAGAGAGAGAGAGTGCTGTTGCATGTGCCACTTAATCAAGGTTTTCTGTGACTGGCTTCTTGTTTCCTATAAATGTACAATGACTACATCATAGATCCCATCATTAACCTTAGTATAATGTAATAGATCTTGAAACCAAAGGTAAAAATAACATTGTACTAGGAGTTAAGTGTAAATAAAACTGGTTGTAAAAATGTGTTAAAACAAAATCATAAATATCCCTTCAATTACTTTATTATTTAGGAATTCCACATTTGTTTTAATTATCTCTTGCAGTGAGAAATTTCCCTGGTGAGATTTACTTCACTAGTTTCTGAGTACAATATAAAATTTTACATATGAATTTCCTTTCCTTTGATGTATACCTTCCAATCTTTGTGCTATGTTATCTACAACAACTATTTTCTAAAACCTTTAATACAGATTTAATGCAGCCTATGAAAACATTTATTAAGTATTTACTTTATACCAGGCACAGTGTGCTAGATCGAGGGAAACAAATGAAATGAAAGCTAAAAGTCCAGCATGCTAACATATGATGGTCTATGGATCACTCTTAGTTTCCAGCATTTGCTGTACATGTCAATGATGGCTCCTCCAGGGTTTTGTAATTTCCACCATGTACTAAGGATTGATCGTCTCTGAAACTGTTTAGTTGTAGGGTATCCCCAAAGGCACTGAGAGTATAAGAGGCCACCACATGCATGCAAAGTTGACCCGAGGAAAGACAGTGTTGGCTTGCATTTAGGACATAGAAATAGAGATAATTAAGGCAGATGAACTAAGTAACCACATGATTGAAAAAAAAAAAGCTCCCTAGGAAAATTAGCTTACTTGTAGATTTTGCTTGATAATTGCTTCAATTAAGTACAAATTATTTACAACTTTTGTATTCACTTCTATTACTAAACCACTTCCAAGAACATCTTGAATTTTTATAGGCAAAGTCTATAAACATACTGTAGGGATGTAGATTCATTCATATCAATTGGAAAACCCACTGAAAACTAAATGAAAGGAACTAGCAAGAGAGTGCATGGATTTATAACTGTTAGTATTGTAATGGCATGGTTTGCTTACTAAAAGTATACTACAGTTATTAAAATTTTAAATTCTCTACTGTCAGTTCTTAAAAGTATATGCTTACTGATATAGCTTCTTTTTAAAAAGTTCTCAATAAATATAAAACAGTCGTCAAGCCAGAGGAAGGAAGAAGGATCCCTGCAATTTCCCCACAGGGAAAGCACAGTGTTCAGACTTCCACCACCCCATGTCTGTCTTCTAAGGGATTCACGTTATTAATTATGTGAAAAGCAATCAGGGACCTCTGTGAGGACTTAACAGCTACTCACTGGATACACAACCAGCCATGCACATTAAGACTACATTCTTTTTTCCAGGACATCATTATCATAGACACAAAAGACAAATAGTCACTACTTTCTACATTCACCAGATTCTGAATTAACCCCTCAAAAACATAAAATTGTTGTACGTACTTCCCTAGAGAGAGACAATACAATCAGAAATTGAGAAATATTTAATGACATAGTCTAACAAGTTCTGAATGCTGCAGATACGGACCTCGTAGATTCCTGCTCTTGAAACTTTTCCCTTTGCATACTGAAGGCATCAAAAAGTAGGAGCTACATTTTATTCCACTGCTGTGCAAATCTTTAAGCATTCATCTTTGATTATAGAAGTTGATGTGTGGGTCTGAGAAATGAGAGCTCTCTTGGCCTTCATAGACTGTGTGGCTCCCCCCAGACATGCTGGTGCATTATTTAGGTTTTCCAGCCTGTCTCTGCAGGTGTTAGTGCTTAAGCTTAGGCAATGCAGATAAAGCTAGCAAGTGGAAGGAAGTCAGGTTTCACAGCCTGACCACCTCTCTGGAGGAGCCAGATCATGCCACCCATGGAAAAACCAGAACAGCTACTGAAGGATTTCTATTTGGTATTTGAAAATTGGACTTTTACTTCTTGGATGAATTTGAAGAAACTTTATTTTTCTGGTCAGACAAAATCTCTGGGACAAGAATTCTTGGTGCATTGAAAACTAAGTTTTACAATGTCAAACAGACATTTTTATGCCACCAAGTACATTTACTTATATTAATACTCCTTAAATTCAGCTCAAGAAATATCCTTCATAAATTTGTTTCCTGAGTCAGATTTTCTCTAGATATAAACTCTCCAATGCACAATTAATTAATTAGCCAAAAAGTAGCTATTTACCACCTGCTGAGATCTATGCATTATGACTCCTTCTCTCAGAGAACTTAAATTCTTGGTAAGGGCAAGATGCTGACTAAGAATGTGATAATTTTATACATCCAACTTGAAAAAAATCACATAAATAATTTTGTTCTTCCAATAAGTCTATTTTATTTCTATTTAAAATAAATATTGTGATAGATGAACACAATTTTAATTAACACTCTAGAGGCTTCACAGCCTTAAGAAATGATATCTATCTATGTGTACTAGTCAGGATTCTCTAGATAACAAAACCAATGGTGTGTGTATGTGTGTGTGTGTGTGTGTGTGTGTGTGTGTGTGTGTGTGTGTGTATAAAGAGATTTATATAAGGAATTGGCTTACACGTCCGTGAGGCAGAGAAGTCCCAAAAATTACAGTTGGCATGCTGGAGGTCCAGAAGAGCTGATGATGTACCTCCAGTCTGAATCCAAGACTAAGAAGCTGAGAAGGAGAGCCCATGGAGTAAGTTCCAGTCTGAGAGTCAGCATGCTGAAGACCCAGAATGACCCATGTTTCAGTCTGAGTCCAAAAGCAGGAAAAGACTGATGTCCCAGCTCAAGGCAGTCAGGCAAGAGGAATTAATTCCCTCTTACTCGTGGGAGGATGAGCCTTTTTGTTCTATTCAGGCCTTTAACTGATTAGATCAGGACCACCAACATTAGGAAGAGCAAACTGCTTTACTCAGTCTATGATTTATATGTTAATGTCATCCTAAAATTAACCATCAAAAGTCCACCTCTTGGGCTTCCCTGGTGGCACAGTGGTTGAGAGTCCGCCTGCCAATGCAGGGGACACGGGTTCGTGCCCCAGTCTGGGAAGATCCCACATGCCGCGGAGCGGCTGGGCCCGTGAGTCATGGCTGCTGAGCCTGTGCTCTGCAATGGGAGAGGCCACAACAGTGAGAGGCCCGCGTACCACAAAAAAAAAGTCCACCTGTTTTGTCAATATGGCATCCATACACATCTCCTTAAACCATACTCAATCTCCAAATAAAGCCAACAAAAAGGACAGAATTCTACCTAACTTGATACAACTATTCTGTATATAACCAAAAATGCACTAACCCCTTCCCCAGAAGGTTAAGTCCTTGAGTGATGTTTACTCTTCTCTTTGATATCTCATAACTTAAATACTATTATGTAAATTTAATAATAATTAAATGCTATAATATAAAGTCACTGCATCCATGATAAAGGAATAAAAGAGGAAAGAAAACAAAGGTATTTTCTAATCACACACACGAACATTCTTATAACTAAATAAGCAGAAAATACCCACGACAATTACAACTCTCATTCTGTATCTGGTTGCATGGTCATAGTTGGTTTTTACAAGTACCTTCTTCCACTACCCATTCTATGGATACATTCCCTCTGCTTTCAGCAAGCACCTCAGCTAGTTATGATTCTTTACTAGGCATGGTGACCCAAAATTTATTCCTGAAGGGTCTGGACCATTAGCAGTCCTGACTGGGTTGGGTTGTAGTAGTTTTCCATTGACCTTAATCACAGAGCATGGTAATATTCTAAAACACATTCAGGGATCTTCTGTATTCCAGACATATTCTTCCTTACCTCTATTGTGTAGTAGTAGTTCAATTTCCCCTTGATAGTGAAGATGAATCACTACAGCCATCATAGTAGCTCCCTTCTTTGGTTATTTATTCAGAAGCATGAGGAGTCCAAAGTGGCATAAAAGAATGTTGTATTTTCTCAAATGCTTTTTCTGCATCTATTGAAATAATTATATGATTTTTATCTTTCATTTTATTAATGTAGGGTGTTATATTTATTGATTTGCATTGAACCATCCTTACATCCCGGGGATAAATCTCACTTGGCTGGTCATGATATATGAACCTTTTAAAGTTCTGTTGAATTGACTTTACTAGTATTTTGTTGAGGATTTTTGCATCTCTGTTCATCAGGGATGTTGGCCTGCAGTTTTCTTTTCTTGTAGTATCCTTACCTGACTTTGGTGTCAGGGTAATCCTGGCCACATAAAATGAGTTTGGGAATGTTCCCTCCTCTTCAGTGTTTGGAAGAGTTTGAGAAGGATTGATGCTAATTATTCTTTAAGTGTTTGGTAGAATTCACCAATGAAGCCATCTGGTCCTGAGCTTTTCAGTGTTGGGAAGATTTAAATTATTGATTCAGTCTCCTTACTCATTACTGGTCTGTTCAGATATCCTATTTCTTCATGATTCAGTCTTGGTAGATTGTATGTTTCTAAAAATTATACTTTTTTCTAAGTTATCCAGTTTGTTGGCATATAATTGTTCATAGTAGTCTCTTATGATCCTTTGCATTTCTATGGTATCACTTGTTATGTCTCCTCTTCTATTTCTAATTTTATTTGAGTCCTCTCTCTCTTTTCTTACTATAGCTAAAGATTTATCAACTTTGTTTATCTTGTTTTAAAAAATAACCTTTTATTTCATTGATCTTTTCTTTTACGTTTCTGATTTTTTTTCTGATTAATCTTTGTTATTTCTTTCCTTCTGCTAACTTTGGGCTTAGTTTGTTCTTCTTTTGCTAATTCCTTGGGGAGTAAAATTGATGGTTTATTTGAGATTTTTCTTGTTAGTTAATGTAGGTGTTTATCACGATAAGCTTCCCTGTTAGAAGTGCTTTTGCTGCATCCCATAATTTTGGTTTGTTGTGTTTCTGCTTTCTTTGTTTCAAAACATTTTAAATTTCCTTTTTGATTTCTTTTTTACTCATTGTTTGCTTAATTTCCACATATTTGTGAATTTTCCAGTTTTACTGCTATATTGATTGATTTCTATTGTAGTTTCACACCACTGAGTCTTGGTACGATTCCAATCTTCTAAAATTGCTAAGAATTGCTTCATGAACTAAAAAATGGTGTGTTCTGGAGAATGGTACATGAGTGCTTAAGAAGAATATGTGTTCTGCTGCTGTTTGATGGAATGTTATGTATATGTCTGTTAGATTCATTTGGTCTAAAGTATAGTTCAAGTCCAATGTTTATCAATTTTCTGTCTGGATGACCTATCAATTGGTGAAAGCGGGGTACTGAAGTTCCCAACTATCATTGTATTGCTGTCTATTTCTTTCTTCAGATATGTTAGTATTTGCTTAACATATTTAGGTGTTCCAGTTTGGGTGCATGTATATTAATAATTTTTATATCCTCTTGATGAATTGACCCCTTTATCATTATATAATATATATACTTATATAATATACATACTTTTATTGTCTGTTTTGACTTAAAGTTTCTTTTGTCTTCTCTCTTTTGGTTTCCATGGAATATCTTTTTCAATCACTTTACTTTGAGCCTATCTGTGTCCTTAAAGCGGAAGTCAGTTTCTTGTAGGCAGCATATAGTTTGATCTTGTTTTTTCATACACCTAGTCATTCTATGCCTTTTGATTGGAGAATTTAGTCCATTTATATTTAGAATAATTATTAGTAAAGACTTACTAATGCCATCAAATTAATTGCTTTATGGTTGTTTTGTCATTCCCTTGTTCCTTTCTTCCTTTCTTGATGTCTTCTGCATGCTTTGATTCCATTCTCTTTATCTTTTGTGTATCTGCTGTAGGTTTTTGTTTTGTGGTTACCATGAGGGTTACATAAAATATCTTATAGATATAACAATCTATTTTATGCTAATAACATCTTAAGTTTGATAGCATACAAAACTCTACTCTTTTACTCCTCCTCCCTTCATGTTTTTGATGTCACAATTTACTTCTTTTTATACTGCGTATTCACTAGTAAATTATTATAGCTATGGTTATTTTTAATACTTTTGTCATTTAACCTTTTTATTAGAGTTAAGTGGTTAACATAAAGCCATATTGCAGTATTAGAACATTCTTAATTTGACTAAATACTTACCTTTACCAGTGCATTTTATATTTGTGTGTTTTTATGTTACTCATTAGCATCCTTTCATTACAGCTTGAACAACTCCTTTCAACCTTTCTCATGAGGCAGGTCTGGTGGGGATGAACTACCTCAAATTTTATTTTATTGGGAATATTTTTTACCTCCTTTCATTTCTGAAGGATAACTTTTCAAGATAAAATATTCTTGGCTGGCAGTTTTGTTTGTCTGTTTGTTTTTGTTTGTTTGTTTGTTTGTTTTAAGCACTTAATATATCATCTCAGTCTCCCCTGGCCAGTCAGCTTCTGCTGAGATATTGACTGATAGTCTTCTGATAGTTCCTGTGTAAGTAATAAGCTTTTTCCTCTTGATGTTTTTAAGATTCTCTCTCTTGTTGACAGTTTTATTGTAATGTGTCTTGGGGAAAATCTTTTTAAGTTGAGTTTGTTTGGGGTCCTTTGAGCTTCGTGAACTTGGATAGCCAAATCTCTCCACAGATTTGGAAAGTTCTCAGTCATTATTTCTTTATATATGCTTTCTACTCTCTCTCTTCTCCTTCTGGGACTCCAATAATTAGAAGATTGTTTCTCTTGGTGGTATCCTATAGTTCATGTAGGCTTTCTTTACTCTTTTTCATTCTTTATTCTTTGTTCTTCTCTGACTAGGTAATTTCAATAATCCTGTCTTCTACTTCACATATTTTTCTTCTGCTGCTTGAACTAATCTGATGATGATGTTCTTTACTGCATTTTTTTGATTCATTTATTATAATCTTTAGCTTTAGAATGTTTTTTTAGTTCTCTTTATGATTTCTATCTCTTTATTAAACTTCACATTTTGTTTATGTATTGTTTTCCTGATTTTGCTGAATTGTCTTCCTGTGCTTTCTTGTAACTCATTGAGCTTCCTTAAAACAGCTATTTTTAATACTTTATCAGGTAAATTGCAAACCTCCATGTCTTTGAAGTGTGTTACTGGAAGATTATTGTGATCTTTCGGTGGTGTCATATTTCCTTTTTTCTTTCTTTATTTTTTTTTATGTACTTTGAAGTCTTGAGTTTCTGTGTTCACATTTGAGGTACCAGTCACCTCCTCCAGTCTTTACTGACTGACTTCAGTAAAGAAATAATTTCTATCAGTCCTGCTAGGGACTTTGAGGTTTTTTTTCAGACCTTCTATGGATATGCCTGTTCCACACTTCTTGCTCTCTCTTGTGGCAAAATTCTTAAGTTTGTATACCTTCCCTTGATCCTGCAACACAACAGACCTGGTGCTGACAGCCTCCTTTTTGCTTTCCCAAGGGCAGTGCTAAAATTCTAGTTTGTGGTCTCTTCCTGGCCTGCAGATTCAGGCCAGTTTTCTGTACATGCTCACTAGTCTTCTGTCAAAGCTCACTTACACTGCTTTTGGGAGCACACAAAGGGACCTTGCCATAGGGTGGGGCTGTGTGTAGATGGCACCATGGAGCACTAGGGGTCCCCTTCCACCAACTGGGGGATCCACAAGAAAGGTGTGCCAGCAGCTCATGGGCAGGCCTCCCCAAGGAGTCTGTGATGTAGTAGGATCTGCATCCTTTTTATTCAATCAGAGCCCTGAATGCTACTGTCCTAGCTATTTACCTCCCCCTGTTGTGCAACTCACAACTCAGTACTCTGGATAAGGCAAAAAAGAAATGGGCCTCTTTGGCAGCATACTGTACAGCTGGTGAAACTGGTTATTCACTCACATGTTCTCACTTTCACCAACAGTAGAAATCGCAAGTTGAGGAGGGTTCTTTTGGCACTGAGCTGTGTCACTTCCAAGGGGAGAGATGATGCAGGTTAAGTCAAACTGTTTCTTTTACCCTCTCCAATGAGTCCAAACTCTTTTTTTTTTTTTTTTGGCTTTAATAGCGTGCTGGAACTTCTCTACTAGACTCCTGAACTTCCAAAAACTCTCTAGTCTGTGAATGATTGTCTAGGTCAGTGTTCTCCAAGACCTTTCTTTCTCTTTCTCTCTCTTTCTTTTGCTTCCTCACTTGCTCTCACTCACTTTCCCCCTCTGCATGCACACAAAAAAGAACTCATGTGAGCACACAGCAAGATGGCAGCTGCCTACAGGCCAAGAGAAGAAGAGGGTTCAGAATGAAACCTATCTTGTCATTGCCTTGATTTTGAACTTCCTAGCCTCCAGAACTGTGAGAAATAAATTCTTCCTTAAGCCACATATTCTATGATATTTTGTTGTGGCAGTCTGAGCAGGTTAATGCACTATGTACTCACATTTTTACAAGGATTTAAGGCCCTCTTTCCATACTTAAGTTTCATCTCTATGTCAGAAAGAAAACCTAAAAAGATAGCAAATCTCATTAATAGTAGGTGTCTTCTGAGTGCTAACTATAGGTCAAACAAATTAAATACATACACATAAAGTTATTACAGTCCTAATTACTTCTAATAACAAATTGTGTATATTTATGTTGAGAGCCATGACAAGATATGCAGATAAATCAGTGGATCTTGCATTTAAAATGTTTGAACCTCTCTCTACTCCCATCTCCCAGGGTCTTGACACATGTGTTTTTCCTTCATTTCCTCCTTGCCTCTCTAAGCCATCATTAAGTCCTCAGCTTAAATGTTGCTTCAACTGGAAACTTTTCTTAACCTGCAGACTGGGTATGGTTTCCCATTATGTGTTATACATTTCTCAGGAATTCATAACTTCTCTTTTATAACAATTTCAAACCCACTACATTAGCCTGGGTTCTCCAGAGAAACAAAATTAATATAATGCATATATAGAGAAAAAGAGATTCATTATAAGGAATTGGTTCATACAATTATTGAGGCTGTGAAATCCAAGACCTACAGTTGGCCTGCCAGAGACCTAGCAGAGCCAATGGTTCTAGCACGTCTAAAGACCTGAGAACTAAGAAAGTCCATGGTGTAAATTCCAGTCTGAAGGCTGACAGACTTGAGATCCAGTTCAAGTCCAAAGGCAAGAAAAAAACTGATATCCCAATTCAAAGCAGTCAGGTAAAAGGAGATCTCTCTTACTCATGGGAGGATCAGCCTTTTTGTTCAATTCATCCTTCAACTAATTGGATGAGGCACACCCATATTAGGGAGAATAATCTGGTCTACTCAGTCTATCAATTTAAATGTTAATGCCATCCAAAGAAACCCTCACAGGCACACCTAGAATAATGTTTGACCTAGTGTCTGGATACCTTGTTGCCCAGTCAACTTGACACATAAAATTAACCATCACACCAATTATTACTTTTAAATAATAATGGCATAAGAACTGTGTCTGACCTGCTCACCTAATGTACCTAGTGCACCAAAATAAAAGGTACTTGGTAAATATATATATATATTATTTTTTTTTGCAGAATAACTGACTAAACACTAATTTAAGAGCACTAGGTTAATCTTTATATGGATATAAAATTATTATGGCTATGATGGATTTGAGAGTACACGTATCTTTTGTCTGAATCTCCATTTACAATGTACCAAGACTTCATCCCTTGAAAATCTTGTCCATTCAACAAAGCAAAAAATTTCTGGACTCATCTATGTTTTTCAAACAATGCTTTAGTAATTCACATTACAAATTCAGTTGAGATAAATGTCTTTTGTTTTATGATGAAATTCACATATTACATATTTAAGGCTTTATTATATATAATCTCTATATTATTTATATTATTTATTATGCATATTATTTATTATGTATTATATTACATAAATTCCCTTCATTGATTCCACATTACTCTCTAGATATATTCTTATATGATTTGAGGCCAATTTATATATATATATACATATGTTATATATATAATTACATATATTATTATATAATGAGACCAATTTCCCAAAAAAGTTGTCAGTATTTGCTTTCTCTATTTCATCACTCTTGTCTGATCTCACCTTGGCTTTTGCTAAGTTACCAGTGGCTCTCCTGTGTCACTAAATGTAATGACTAATTTAAAATCTTCATCAAACTTGATCTCTCCACAGCATTGATACAATTGACATCTTATTTCTTTTGAAAATACTCTTCTCCCCCTCACCTTCTGTGACACCATATTTTTTCCCTAACTCTCTACTGTCTGCTTTCTGAGTCTTCTATGGGGTAATCATCCTCTCCTTCCACCTTTTCTGACTCCCAACTGTTACAGGTTCTCCCAGCTTCAAGCTAGATCCTCTTCTAAATTGCATTTTCTCAGTTAGCTTCAACTACCATCAATATGGAGACAACATGCAGATTTACGTTTCCACGTGGATCTTTCCTCTGTGTTCCACACCATATATCCGACTAAGACATTTAATTTGTATGTTGCAAAGCCCATCTTATCCTCTGCCTCCTCTAAATCCTGATCATTTTCCAGTGTTTCCAATCTCAATGAATGTTAACAGTGCATTATCAGTTGTGTAAATGAGAATTCTAACAATCTCTGTTGGCACTTCCCACTCCATCATACCCTTAAATCTAGAACCACCCTGTTGATTCTCTCTCATGTAGTTCTCTTAATTTCCTCCACTTCTTTCTCTTTCACTCCCTGTGGTGTTCCAAGTTTAAGATAACATTACCTCTGGCCTGCTTGACTGCAATGATCTGTTAAATTTTTCTTCCCCCGAGTTTATTTCTGGACACTCCAATATATTATCCATCTGCAACCAAAGAGACCTTTTCAAAAGGAAAGACTAATCATATATTCCCAATATTCAAAACACTTCACTGGGTTTCCTTTATATTTAGCCATGCCTTCCCCTATCTTTCCAGATTCATCTTTAACTTATCTCCTTCTATCCTTTTATCTCACTTTCTTCTCCACTGTACCCTAGACACACTGGCCTTGTCTTGTTTTTTGAATGCTTCATATTTTTTCACAAGCTATGACCTTTGGAAAATTCCCACCCCAATACATCCAGACATAGTTTATGCCAGTTAACAGATAGGCACAAGCCTCAGGAAGGCTTTTTCTGACCCCCTGACACTAATTCTCTTAAGGCATCATGTACCTCTCATTTGGATTACATGTTATTGTACTTATTTTATTATTTTATACATGTCTATTTTCCTTAGTAGATTGCAAAGTCCATCAGCATAACTATGATGTCTCTTTTATTCACAGCTATGCCCCCAGATCGTGTCTGGCACATTGATTAATAAATGATGAAGCTAAATAAATAAAAATTTATTCATTGTTGATTGAGTGCAGGTTCCACAGGGTCATATAAAAATATGTTCGGGATTTCCCTTACTCTCAAAGTGCTTACCTTTTGGTTTAGAAGATAAACATAAATAGAAGTGAAAACGAAATATTACACTAAGTAATTAACATCTAACGCTATGACATGAAAAGTCTCAAAACAATGTTTAAATAATTTACGAAGTAATATAAGAAGTAAGATATTTATAACTGGAATAGTGAATTATCATTTATGGATGAAAACAGTATTGAGCTTGACCTTTAAAGATAGAAAAATGTTGGAGAGTCAAAATGGAAAAGGTAGAAGTTTGGGGGAAGAAGAATAGAATGAACAACACTCCAGAGACAGGCTAGCCTTGGAGATCAAGATTAATGGTGATGCCCTCCTAATAGCCCTTAAAGGGCTCTAATATTCTATGGAAGTGAAGAGAGACTGTAGTACTAGAATGTTATAAGACCCAGACTGTGGTATGATAAGAATTTGAATAGCAGGAAATCCTGAAACAAAGCTTCAGTATTGTATTTCTACAAGGTACTAGAAGAACCATTGCTGCATAACTGACATGTGGGAAGAAAAGGTGTGAAAAACCAATGAGCTGGCTAAAAAAATTTTTTAAACAAGTTGCAAAGTTGTAGTCTTATTTTACAGTTTCCTGAATCTCAATGAGATCTTTAGAATTGTCAACACGGAAAACAGGATATGTGTTTTCCCCCTTACTAATAAGAACTATTCCATGTCTTCAACATCTTACTTTTCATGCTTAGATGTTCACATAGAATCTTCTTTTAAAGAAAACTGACCTACAGATAGTTTGTCAACTATCCTTGGAAATTGATCTCTCATCTTGAAAGCTATGTTTTTCTTGAAATGCAACCTCTAAAAGAATAGAGTTGCAGGTTTGGCAATACCAAACACAGACACATTACTTTGTCTGTGAAATCATCATTTTGCAATATAAGAATTAAGAAATTCACAGCCTCTTTCATGGAATTTCCTACATAGAAATCCTAATGTAAATATTAATGCTATACTGATTTATAGAATTTCTGTGGATATGTCAATAACAAATATCAAAGTATTCCACCAGATCTCCAAATGATAATGACATCAAGTTGGAAATGATTCAATATTCAAAAACAGACTTCTATTTAATATGATTCTCATCAAATTAACACATCACATAGTTTAAGAGTCAAATGTTTCCACAAGGCTTGTTTTGAAAAAGATCAATTTCCTCTCCTCCCTCACCACCCTCCTTGCTTCTTGCTCCATGAGACATCCACTTTATTGCTTAATTTCAGACTTAGGCATTAGCTATTGACTTCCAGCTATGGAAGCTGAGAATCTCACTCTCTAGCAATCTCCTCCCTCATCTCGGAACCCACCATATTTACACTTTCCATCCTTCATCCTCTTAATGAACACATATCATAATTTTTATAAATTCACATTCAATGATTATTTTAACCATGCAAAGCAATTCACCACTGAATTGTTAGATACATGATATCATTTTGTTTCCTGCACAACCTACTGTTTTTCCTGGAGTTAATAATTGTCCTGTTTATAGCTTGCTTAACTTTTTCTTGTAATTATCACTAGACTAAATCCAAACTCTCTGCCAATCACTTAATCTCTATGAACAAAACATATTTGGTATTCTATCTATTACATCTTTTTGTGGTAACCACTCATGTAGCTTCCTGACTCACTCTAATCTAAATGTACAGAATAGCTGCCAGTGTAAGGTCTCTCTTCTTGGGGGATTCTCTTTACTTATCTTTTCAGTTGAATCCAATGTTCACTGGACCCCTTGCTTTCCTCTCCTCTTTCTTTCTTTTTTTTTTTTTTTTTTTTTTTTTTGTGGTACGGGGCCTCTCACTGTTGTGGCCTCTCCCGTTGCGGAGCACAGGCTCCGGACA
>NC_041217.1:112270821-112308025 GCF_002837175.3 Physeter macrocephalus
CATGTGGGATCTTCTCGGACCGGGGCACGAACCCGTGTTCCCTGCATCAGCAGGTGGATTCTCAACCACTGTGCCACCAGGGAAGCCCTCCTCTTTCTTTTTTATCCATTCATTTTCCTGAAATTTATACTTTAGTAACTTTCTAAGAAAATATGCTTGAGAGGTAAATATTTTTACTCATTTCATGTCTTAACAAATTTATTCTCTTCATATATATTTGGTATAGAATCCTTGCTTGAAACTTATTTCCCTTAAATTTTTGAAAACAACTCTATTCTCTTTAAGATTCCATTGATGTTGTTCAGATTCTCAATTCCATTCTTATTTTTTAATAATTATTATGAAATCTTGTTTTTTGACAATGGTTGAATACTCTTTCTTTTCCCCAGTGTTCTAAGGTTTCATGACAATTGTTGTAGTGCATATCTTATTTTACTCATTGTGCTTGGTACTCAGGAGTATTTCAACCTGAACACATATCCTTCAGTTCTGGGAAATATTTTAAAATTATTTCTTTGATGATTATCTCCTCTATTTTCTTTATTTTCTCTTTCTAAACTGGCCCTTTAATTTTTTTTAATCTTCCCTTCCTTAATCCATCTCATTTTCCTTCTGTCTTTTTGAGGAGAGATTTTCTCAGCTTTATTTTCCAAACCATTTAAAAAATTTTTCCACTATCATATTTTTTAAATTCCAGTAGTACTTTTAATTTTCTAATTATTAAACTTTTAATAGCCCCATGTCCTTATTTTATAAAAGCAATATCTTCTCATAGCTCTTTATTTATGTTTTTTCTAATCTTTCTTATCTTGCAGAGTCTCAATTTCCTCCAAAGGATTTTCCTTCTCTGTGAAAGATTTTGTCTTATACTCTAATAGAAGTGGATTTCCTTCATTGCCTGGTGATTCCTGGCTGCCTGATCATAATGAAAAGTGGAGCTGATTGGAAGCTCTCTGCTCATGGTAGGGATTCTTTATTGTTGGGTTCATTGTAGGGTGGTCTGGCTGGGCAATTAAATATAGAATCCCAGCATCATCATCTTTAGATCTTTTTCTCTTGGGCTAGTTAAATTCCATGGAGAAGGTTTTTCCAATCTTCTCTCTAGAGGGTAAGAGTTTGGCTGCCAGTATCCTGGGAGACAAGTGGTATAAAAATCTGAAAGGACTTCAACTCTCCATATGTAATCTTCCATTTAACATCTGTTTTTTCAGTGTAATATCCTTACCCTCAACTACACTTCTTTGCCAATCCATTATACCTTTTCCAGAGAAGAAATTTCCAGTCTTCCACCAGGGTGGAGAGGGACAATTGCCTAGGTACACACAATGGTAGAATGAATAAATGTGACTAAAAATTTCATATATGAGTTTTCAACCAATCATCCATTTTTAGCACTCTTCCAGAAGTAATTGTAGTAGCCAACTGGTATGGCTTTTATAGGTTCTGTGACATAATTACATTTGTTTGTTAGAATTTTCACTCCTGATTTATGATACAATTTTCTGCAATCTGCCAAGTCAGTTACCACTCATTCATTTACTTTCTAGCTTCTAAATTTAAGCGTTGTTTATTTTACTTCACTTTTTTTTTCTTTAATCCCTGTACTATCATATTAGTAGGGTTTCAGGGGAGTTGATGTAAATATGTGTATTCAATCTGTCATCTCTGGACTTCTTGATTATCTCCCTAGTCATCTGTATTAATGAACATTAATCAGTGGTTTTACAGGATTATGCAATGTTATGTGTAGAAGTACCAAGAAATGAGTCTGGCATCTTATAATACACACTCAATAAATATTTATTGCCCCTTCCTTTAGAAGCAGCAACTGCAATCACCTCCTCCTTCTTACTCTCTTCTCCTGGTTGTTCCATCCATCCTCACTCTACTAATAAAGACACTGAGGATCAGAGGGATTCATATAAGTTATCCAAGGACATATGAATCATCAATGTCAGAGCGACTTAAATATTTTCCTTTATTGCCTTTTTGTATGTATATATATCATTCTTTTTCAGTCTGAATTCTTATATTTAAGGATGTTAGTATTCCTTTTGCAAAATTGGGCTTGGCATTTTTTACAATACTAACAGTTGAGCATACTATAGCTACAGAAGATGGTAATACAAATGCCCACAACGCTTAATTCAAAAGGAACTATAACTGATCAGCCATGTAAACAACTAGCCTGTGGCATAGCTAGCTGGCTGTGGATTGGCAACAGTTGCTCTAAACAACGCTTAGAATTTGCACACTTCTCCATAAACCAAGTAGAAATATAACTATTTCTAAAATGATCACAGCTCCATTCTTGCAAGGTGTGCCATTCTTGTTCCCATGTCATCAGTCTGAACGCTGGTGCCAGTAAGCCTATCTGAGGAACTTTACAAAATAGATCCCCAGGTCTCACCATCAGAGAATCTGATTCTATAGATCCTGCTGGAACCTATATTTTCATTTTAAATGTTCTCAGGTGATCTGAGGCACACCCACGTTTAGAACCACTCTAGTAGTGTACACGTTATCTGGATAGAGCATAAATATAGGGATATTTTCTTAATGGATCAGTAAAATGTCCCAATAAAGCTTTTGGAAATTTCTACTACAGATTTCTGTTTAGGTGGCTCCAAAAGATCATCTGAGTAAATTTTCTTCTTGATCTTGCAAGTCTGAGTATATTTTCTAACCCTGGATGATTGAGCAGAAGAGGGAGCTGCAGCAGCAAAGAAGGCACTTGGGACCTTTTTGCATTAAGATGTTAAGCTCTAAATGAATTCTTCAAACAGTGTCACTAAATTTTATTGTCAAAAAGAACTAAAGATTATGCTATCTACTGCAAAATATTTACTTTATTGGCAAATAAACTGAGGTTTAAATAACCTAAATATTTTATCTATAGTCATAACTCTAATTGTTGACATCAAAACCAGATCTTCTATGTCTGGAGGAATTTTATTTCCACCACACCACTTTCCCTGAACTATGTTCTTAAGAAACATGGGTGTTCCAAAAGATGTCACTAAGTGTTTGGGAATGGGGGGATATAAATTTTGAGTAAATGTATTTTGAATTTCCATAAGGGGTAACTGTGGACAGTCTTTCCTGTTTGACCATGTACAATTCTAGTCATAATGACTATTAAAATTTTACAGAAGCTCATAAAACACTTTGGGATATCATCTCTATTCTTTGTGGCTTAATTCTGTCAGCATTTCTGTGTAATAGTTCCCGTGGAGGCTTTGGTGTTAAATCATGTTAACTTGGTGCAGATTTTTTTCTTGTTACTGTTTGGACAGTAATATCCAAAACTTCACTAGTGAATAGACAGGATATTGTACTAGAGTTCAAAGATATAACACTCTGCCCTAAAGGGCTTTAGCAAGTCAGAAATTCTTTGGGGGAATATATTTGTAGTTTCAATTTCTACACTTGATTTACTCTTGCAATCTGCAGGAGCCATTACATTTATGTATGAGATCAGGAACTATGCAGTTACATTATTGTCACTACTTTGGAAATTCTTGACCTTGATCTATACAGAATATGTCTACACTTGCTTTAACTGTGCTATTATTACTTCCATTTCCCCTATTCTATTTTTCCTTTAATGTGCCTTAAGTTCCTCAGATAAAAGGATTATCAGAAGTACAAAGTGTTGTATTATTACTATAAGCATAAAACCTCTTCAGTTCATCAGTGAAAGTTTGGTCCATTGACTAAAATGGTCTAAATTTTTTGAAGTATGATACCAACATATTTCTGAGGACTTATAAAAATTTTGAAGGACATATATAGAAGTATATTCTGTCTTTTGAATGCTCATATACCAGTTTCTAGGATTATATGTTTAGTTTCTCTAAAGACGTTTTGAATGTAGCTTTCCCCGTTATTTTCCGAGATGGATAGGAATTATTATGTCCATCAATATTCTCTCTAACAGTAGTCAGACAAATGGCTAAAGTTGCTTGTTTCAAAGACATTGACAATTTCAGTCAGCACTGCCATCAAATTAGAAGGTCATTAAGAAAGAGTTAGAGAGGAAGATCTGTAAGTTTTTGTTTACTTTGCTCCTTCTCAAAGGAATAAATATCGTCAAGAATAGACTGGCTGGTACCTCTGAGCTGATGAAAATTATCTGAAAAATGTCTTTCTATGAAGGGCACAAAGAAAATCCAGACATTTTGATCATCAGGAATGTGCAGTAATAGTTTTCTCAACCTATAAACTCTCAAACAGAGAAGTTGACTCCATCTCTTTGTATGCAAATTCCTTTCCCAGGTATCACTAAAATTCTAATTTACCTAGTAAGAAGCTTTACACATAAGTTATTCTCCCTTTTTGATCATCACTTTCAGTCTCCAAACTCTGATCACTGCCATATTTCTTTCTGTTTCTAGGCAGTCTACCATCTTATCTCATCTTACAACTGAGTTATTGCATATTTTCCTATCTGATTTTTTTTTCTTTTTAAAGTTAAATTAATTTTATTTTCCAACAGAGGTTGTAAATTTCTTAAGGGCAGTCACAGTCTTATGCTTCTTTTGTATACACGTACACAGTACTGTAAACTTCACTGGAACTCAAAAATACTTGTTGATTTTGATTCATTAAAGCCCAGAGACAGTGGGAAGTTCAAATGAAGCACTAAGAGGAGGTAACCTTACTCTTTGAATCTAATTACAGAAATTCTAGATTTCACCTCTTGTGATGAGTTCAGTAACACTGATGTCCAGAATGAGATGGATACAAATGGTGCCATGGCATGGATGTTAGGACCCTTCGATGGGTTAAAGTAGGTAAGGTAGTAGAAGATTAAATGGTTTACAATAATCATGGTATATTTTTCTCTACAGCTCAAGGTTCTTTTGCTACCTTGAAGATTTATCTTATATCTACATTTCATTAGAAAAGACCTTACATGTAAATGAAAGAAGAACTGAAAGAAATTTTAGTGAAAATATTGACCCTGATTCTTTTCCCTAGAGGGTCAGTGAGCATATTCTCATAAACGCTCAGGAGCTCTCAGGAGCACTAAGTCAGGGTGGTCAGGAAACAGAGAAGGTCTTGCTTGCGTGCTTCTATCCAGTGCAGTAAATGGGGTCAAATGACCCCACTTGAGATTGGAGCTGGAGAATGTAACAAAACGAGACATGTGCAAGCATAAAGATAACATTTCAAAGAAAATTTAACATCATGCTATAACATTATGCAATAACAAAGACCAGGGGCAAGAATTCCAGACCTTGTGCCCAGCTCTTTCACCAGTGTGATTTGTGAGCCCATATATCCCTGATCCTTAGCTTCCTCACCCATGCAATAGATGATGCTAATGATGCTTACCTGGCAGGAATGTTGTGAGGTAGAATGGAGGAGAGATTGTCATGGTGTAATAAGCTTTTTATTGACAGATTAATAAAGGACCAATTCTTTTCTCATCTATGACAAAATAGCCTGCAGTAGAACCATTTAAAGAAACTGTACTTCCAAAAATGTGAAAAGGAGAATGTTCCTAGGTATGCCATTGCCATGTAGTCACATGGTTCTAAAAGTCCAGAATTTTCATCTCAGTGGAGACTTGTAGAGTATCAACAATAGTTCTATGTCCTGGTGACCCAGAACCAGCCTAGATCCTTATTGCCTTTATCTTTGTCACCCAGCAATAACACCTACAACTTTGCCATGTTTCAGGCCTCTATAATCTTAGTATTTATTGAAAAAGAACTTGTAGGGCTTGACAAGTGAAATACCAATAAATAGAAGAATGAAGGGTTAATCCAAGAGACAGATAAGAAAGCGGCCTATTCACCAAGTAGTGTGCAATAGACTCTAGAAACTGGAAATTCATGTAGTATTTATGAATCACAGATAATAAGCAGTATACAATTTCTAAGGATATGGGGGAAGGAGGGAGAAGCCTCAATACCTAGGATTTTTATTAGACAAAGAAAGGAATGATTTTATGCTTCCTATCCCCTACATTTGGTAGAGGATGTCATTTTAAAGAAAGACTCAAATTTCAAACCTTCTGCTTGCTTTTTATGCTATTAAAGGTGAAAACTCAAGATAGAAGGGGTTTTTTTACTGTCATTTTTTCTATTTATTTTCTTAGGAAATACCTTAACAATCCTTTTTGGTTGTGAAAGACAAAGTTGGCATGATCTGAAAACTCTTTACTTTTCAGCATAAAAGAGGAACAGAAGTTTTTGAATTTTTTTCTGGCAGCTCCCAAAAGAAGTTGGGGGACCCCAGAGAAACAGGGTGTAGGAAAAAATGGTATCTCAAAAGAGGAAGAACAAGCTCTAGAACACAGAGGCTGGGAAATTCCCTGGTGGTTCAGTGATTAGGATTCCATGCTTCCACTGCAGGGGGCATGGGTTCCATCCCTGGATGGGGAACTAAGACACCTCATGCCATGCAGCATGGCCAAAAAAAAAAAAATTAAAAACAAACAAATAAATAAATAGAAATCTACCAATTAAAAAAAAAAGAAAGGAATACAGAGGCTATCTGTATAGATAGATATTAACATCTATCTCTCTTTTGCCTGTTAACCTTTCCTGCAGGGCACATAATTCTAATGTAGTCCTTTAGAAAGATTCTCTCATTCTTTCTACCCCTCCCTGGTGCTACTACTACTACTGCTGATGCTATACACACACACACACACACACACACACACACACACACACACACAACACAACACATTAACACAAACCATAGCGACAAACAAGTGGTCTATACTGCAATTTGATATATAGACATTATTACACTTAATTCCTGATAACTAACTCATACTCAAATTCCTCCAGTTGCCTCCCCCTTCCCCTCAATTTTTTAACTTTTTTTTCTTTCTAACAAGATTTTAATCTAGGTTACACATGATACTGTATTGTCCCATTGCAGGTAGAAAATAATGTGAAAGATGATGTCTTTTCATCAACGGATACTCAGTTCCCCCCAACATTTTTCTCCCATAGTTTTTAACATCTATTGATGGTCCTTGGTATGTGTATTTTAAAAGATGTATCTCTAGTTTTACGTTTTATTTTAACATTTATCTTTTACCAAGTTCTGTCCAAAAGTCTGGACATAATAGAGCATGTCTAATAGAGTATGCTGATTTTTTCTTTAGAAAAACAGCTCTATAGGACTTTTTAAGTGTAATCAGAAAGCTTCTTTTCCCAGGTCATTTATTTTTTTTAATTTTGATCTTATCTAATTCAAGAAAAAATATCTTGACATTCTGTTAGAAAACATACTATTTTCCTGGGACACCAAAAAAATTGAATTTCACCTTCTGCCAATTGAAGAGCCAGAAAAGCATGCCTAAATTTCCCTTTAAAGATTTCTAAGACTCAAGGACTCTATCTCTGCATGAAGTTCTCAGTGAAATCTATAACAGTTCTGAGCACAGAGGGAAATGTGATAAGAGATGTGGGTCCCACATCTTTCAGCACATGCATGTCAATCAAAATCAAAAGAAAAATTCCTAATAATTTTAACATTCGTTTAAAAAATCTCAGATGGAGAATACTATGTCTAACTTATTCAATAATTATTAGACTATGAACTGTAAAAGTTTCAGTTCATTAATTATTGTTATCAAAGTCTCATTAAGTAAAATGATTTTAATAGAAATATATTCCTCCCTGCATGCAACTTCTTTCTTCAGAACAATGCTCTATTTTGTCATTTTTAGCACCAGTTAAAAAGTTCAATCTTCATAAAGAACATAATTCTTAATATGGCACAATGCATGAAGTCTGTTAAGATGTTTATCACTTCATGAATTACACATATATCTTTGCAATGGGTCTTCTTGCCTCCATTCCCTTATAAATTCATTGTCTCACTAAATGAATATTTTAAAGGTACCAGTTTTCACATCTCATGACATTGCTGTAAACATTCAGTAACTTATCACTGCTTATATAATCAAGCTTAGATTTAACATTCTGTGATTTTAGTCTTTTGCATCTTACCTCTTCTCTCCAGTCTCACCTTTCCTTATTTCCATCAAAATGTCCTGATTCCCATTTGTATGGGCCACTTTACCACTTGCACAGGCAGGTGTACCTAGAAACTAAGAAAGTTTACTTCAGGGTCTCTTACTTGTTCAAGCCCCTAAAGGAGCCTGTCCTAACTTTGTTTTCATAATTTTATTTTCTTTTCCATAAAGAGACCTCCAAAAAACCTTGAACTTCCCTGCCTATATGTCAAATACTTTAACTCTATTCTCTTATTTTAAAATAGTACCCCAGGGGGCTTCCCTGCAGGGGGCTTCCCTGCAGGGGGCTTCCCTGGTGGCGCAGTGGTTGAGAATCCGCCTGCCGATGCAGGAGACACGGGTTCGTGCCCCGGTCCGGGAGGATCCCACATGCCGCGGAGCGGCTGGGCCCGTGAGCCATGGCCGCTGAGCCTGCGCGTCCGGAGCGTGTGCTCCGCAACGGGAGAGGCCACAACAGTGAGAGGCCCGCGTACCCCCAAAAAAAAAAAAAATAGTACCCCAGCTTTTTGTGTCCACTTTTCCTTCTGCTTTTCACTCTGAACACTGAAATCTCTTCTTAAAGGCTCAAATCAACTCTTGTTTCCTCCATGACATATCTCACAGCTACTAGGACCTTCTGGCACTATTATATACCCTTATTCTTTTATATGTCTCCTTTTTATATCATGTTTTAAAATAGTGTGTTATCATCTTGTTTTTTATGTGTCCTGTAAGCCATCTCAAATACATTTGGAACATGGAGAGTATATGTACATACATATCTACATACATAAATATGTTTCACAACTCTCCAACTGGGAATTTTTGCCTGTTATTAATTTGTTTAAATCGCTTTTTTTGGTTCTCTAAGCAAAAATATGCAGATATTTTATTTTAGTCCAGGTAGTAGGATGAGAATTTCCAAATTTAGTGCTTAATAATGCACATAGTATTTGGTATACCATGAACATTTACTCACAAAATATTTGGTATGTACCAACTATGTACTAGGAATCTGCAATGGATTAGGAATAGTTCAATAGTGGCTACAAATAATGAACAGACACAAGTCAGAATATTAATGCTATTATGAGGAATCACACATATTGAGGGAGCACTGATGCAGCAAAAAAAAATACACATACATACATACATACACATATATTTCTCCAATTTTTTACACAAATGCTAGTATCCTATACACAAACTTATTTTGATTCTCTTTTTTAATTTAACATATTTGAGAGATCATCCAAATTATACATAAAAAAACCTTATAATTCATTTCCACTGATTGTGTATTCCATAATTATTTAACCATCCACTTATTGCTGGCCATTGATTTGTTTCCAATAATTTGCTATTTCACATAATACAACAATGAATAAACTTTCACATAAATTATTTTTCACATGGGTAGGACTCTGTAAAAAACTTTTCTAGAAATAAATTTTTTTATTAAAGGATGTATATAATTGAAATTTTAGAGAAACTTTTTGTATTAACATTCTTTAAAAAGGAGACTTATTTTAGAGGAGCTTCATTACAACTTCTATGGTTTGTTATATTAATACATTAAAAAATAGAAAATGTGGGGCTTCCCTGGTGGCGCAGTGGTTGCGCGTCCGCCTGCCGATGCAGGGGAACCGGGTTCGCGCCCCGGTCTGGGAGGATCCCACATGCCGCGGAGCAGCTGGGCCCGTGAGCCATGGCCTCTGCGCCTGCGCGTCCGGAGCCTGTGCTCCGCAATGGGAGAGGCCACAACAGTGAGAGGCCCACGTACCACCAAAAAAAAAAAAAAGAAAAAAAAAAAGAAAATGTAATTGGATTAAAAATAATTAACATATGAAAATTCTCAGCCTCTCTACAGCTCCTGCTCTTAAATAGGAAGCTGATTTTGCTTGTTCAGTTTAATTCCCCTTACTCTACCTTCATAAATATATTTTTTAAATTGTAGGGAAAAGGGTTAGTAAGGAAAGGGGTATATTGAGAAGATATCTGCTGGAGAAACTAGAAAGTATAAGGGAAAGGAAAACCAGAAGGATTGCTGTGCACTAAGGTTAATTTCATATTGTTTAAAGAAATTCAAAGAAAAAATAGATCTATTTCAAAATTGTGTGCTTTTTATTGTATAGCAAATCACTCTAATACTGGATCAAATGGATCTAGTCTTTAATAAGGCTACATTGGGAATGAGGGATTGGCATGTTGGATTTTGGATATGAGGTACAGTTCTATGCTATATCCTTAGTTCAAATTATTATTCTAGCCCAAGTCAAGTACAAGTTTCACTATGACTACAAGACTGTTGAAACAAAAGAGCAGAGGGTCAGTAGCTAATCAATCCAGATCTTGGACTAAAAGTCAGAAATGTCTCAGGGACAACAGTAAAGTCAGGGTTGCAAATTATGGGAGAATGTTCTTTACAGAATGGAAGTTATCAGCAATGAAAAAAAACTGTAATAGGTTCTATTATTATTTATTTAATAAAAGAAGGCTGAGACCCTCTTTTCAGGAAGTGGAAACTGGAAGTAAAGTTATTCTTGACATCAGCAGGCACTCAGCTTATAAATTTTGTTTTGTTTTACTTATTCATTTATTTTTAGTCACAGCTGTTTTGAGATGAATAGAGGGGGACCACACAAATACTGCTCATTTGTGTTTAAAACCTCTGCCTAATTTAAATTAGATTCCCTATAGACATGCTAATGCTATAAGATTTATCTAGAGTAAGCGTACAAGCTCTAGGACTCACCAACCTCAGTCTGAATCTTACCTCTGACAATTCCTAGCTATGTGAGTCTGATCAGTTTTTCTCTGTATACCTCAGTTTCCTAATACGTAAACTAGGAAAAACAGAATTTACCCTATGGGATTTTATTGTGAGGGTTAAATTAGTTAACTAATATAAAGATCTTTAATAAGGTTCCCATTTTGCCTATGATGAAATATCTTGTAACATATCAATGGTTTTAACAAGAAAAACTAGAACAAAAAAAGTGGAATTAAAAAAATAGACAAAATTTCTCAATGTGGGATCTATGGACAAAACTGATGGAGCTTGTGAACTTGAATGGGAGTAATAATTATGCCATTTTCTTCACTGACCTCAAACTAAAATTTAACGTTTTCTTCAATTATGAATATAACCCAAAATCACATTAGTATTAATAGTATCTGTGATATTATGAACAATAAAATTATAGATATTTTTACTTATTATACTTGTGCATATCTTAAGTTATGATTTATGCTTATCCAATGTGATGGTTAGCTTTATATGGCAACTTGGCTGGACCATGATGCCTAGATATTTGGATTACTCTGGGTGTTATTCGGGATGTTTCTGTGAGGCTGTTTTTTGGATGAGATTAACATTTAAATCAGTGAACTTTGAGTAAAGTAGGTTACTCTCCATAATGTGAATGGCCTTCATCCAATTAGTTGAAGCCCTTCATAGAACAAAGACTGATCTTCACTGAGCAAGAAGGAATTCTGTCAGCAGATGGCCTTTGGACTTGAACTGAAACATTGGCTCTTCCTTACATCTCCAGGCTGCTAGCCTACCTTACAAATTTTGGACTTGCCAGACTCTATAATCATATGAGTCAATTTCTTAAAATAAATCTCATATACCCTGTCTAATACTTCTTACACTGAAATTATGGTAGTTTTTAAACCTGTTAAATATTACTATTTAATACAAAATAAAGAAGTACATATATTTTAACTCTAAATTCAAATACACATGTATGTTTGATATAGTGTTTCAATAAGATTATTTCCCTTTGTAACTATTTTATTTTATTTTATATATTTAAAAATATTATTCTGAGAAGCTACCATAGACTATTCAGGTTAACAAATATGTCCATGTCAAAATAATGGTGAATACCCCTGGTTTAAGGACACTACAGAACTTGAGGGGTCCAGATTTCAAAGAGAAGGAAAAAGCAGAAGAGTGAAACTAACACTCTGAACCAATTTTGTCCTTGATGTTTTTAAACTGCATAAAAAAGATTATAAGAAATCAGGACTAAATCAGCTGAAAAGCTGAGATTATAAGAAACCAGGAATAAATCAGCTGACTGTCTCATGATACTAAAAAAACAAAAAGTATTATTCATAGAAAAAAGAAAGGGCACTGGTAAGACTCTTAGGCTCTCAGAAACACTGGAGAGCTATACCTTAGGAAAGGGGATAAAGTAGAGGTAGACTAAATCTTACAAAGATTTTAACCCAATTTCTTGCCAGCTCAGACTTTGATTGGGTTGTGGTGACCCGTCCTTACTCTAGCTATCCACTAAGAATAGAGTGAATGGTCTGTGTGGTAGGTAGGTAGAGAGACTGATGTCAATACATAGATAGATATCACTTTTATGCAAAATGCCTGTCATTCAGTTAAAAAATAAGCTTCCATATCAGAGCCAAAAGAAAAAAGAAGATTAAAAAGAAACCCACAGGTGATATGGAATTGAGATAAGACATAGAATTTAGAAAAATGACAATAAACATGACCAAGAGGATACAGAACAAGATGAAGCATTTCAGCATAGAAATTCTAGAACTGAAAACTAAAATATCTTAAAATGAAACAATAGATGGGTTTAACAACATATTGGACATGGAAGAAATGACTATTGAACTTAAAGTTATGTCAGCCGGAAATATTAAGACCGAGGCACAGAGGGGAAAACAGACTGAAAATACAGAAGATAGTTCTTGAGATATATGAGAAGTAGTGAAAAGGTCTAATGTATAATTAGGATACTAGTAAGAAGAAGACAAAATGGGGCAGAAACAATATTTGAAAAGCTAATGACTGAGTTTTACTCAAAATTAAATAAAAACATTAAGCCATAAAATGCCTATGAATTCTAAACAGAATAAATACACATAAAAACACACTTAGAGACACTATAGTAAAACTGTTAAAAATCAATGACAAGAATATTTAAAATAACAAGTAAAAACACATTTCCTTCAAAAGAGTAATGATAAAACTGACAGTAAACTTCCTGATAGAAATGATGGACATAAGAAAACAATAGAAAAATATGTTTAAAGTGTTGAAAGGAAGTAACTGCCAGTGCACAATTCTATACCTAATGAAAATATCCCTCAAAAATTAAGAGAAAATAAATATGTTCAGGCAGATAAAGAAAAACACTCAGACAATTTTCCCACAGTAATGATGTAATACTACAAGAAGAGGGAAAAGATAAATGGAGTTAAAGTATTTGAAGGTTTTAGTACTGGCTATGAAGAGATATAAGTATATTTATATTAGATTCTAATAAATTAAAGAAAATGTTATAATATCTAGGTAACCAAACAGAGACAAAAATTTCTGAAGAAAAAAATATCTGGCTAATTTTTAAAGGCAAGAAAAGAAATAAAAATGGACATAGAACATATGAAAAAAAAGATAAAAACCAAATAGGCAATAGGTAGATATAAGCTCAACTATGTCAACAACTATTTTACTTATAAATGAGCTAAAATTGCAAGGAATAGATTTAGACAGTCAAGCAGGATTAAAAACATAGAAAAAAAATTATATCCTCCTTACAAAGATATAACTCAGAAAGTTTACAAGTAAAAGAATAGAAAATGATACAAGTAACCACTAAATGTAATCTGGTGCCACTAAGTATCTGTCAAATTTAGATTTTAAAGCAAAAGCATTATTAGAGGTAAGAAGGGATATTTCATAACAATCCACCAAAAGACTAAATAAGAAAAGTTTTCACACATCTAATAACATAGATACAGGATTTCTTAGTAATTTCTAATATTTAATGAGAACTTTAAAAATCCAAATAATAGTGAGAAATTTTAGCACACTTCACTTGAACTCTAATAATATTAAAGAAATTAAAGAAAACAATAAATAGAAATATATATCATAATCATGGATTGGAAGAATAAATATTTAAAACAAAAGGTCAATTTTCTCAGATTAATCAATGGATTCATTGCAATTCTAATAAAAATCCTTGCATAATTTTTTTAATATATATATCTGTATGTTAGTTGTGGAGGATGGGCATATAAATACACTGATTTTAAAATTTACTTGGAAATTCAAGGGGCCAAAGAGAGCAAAGACTACCTTAAAGAAGAACAAAATTGAAGACGAGTTTGAAGAACAAACACACATATCAGATACCTAGATATATTCTAAAGCAGTGGTAGTTAAGAAAATGTGGCAAGGATAGACAAATGGGCTGATGGAACAAAAGAAAATCCACAAAAAGAGACTTAATACGTAAAGCTGTTGCTTGTGTTTTGTTTTTTTTTACAAATGTGACAGTGTAGTGTGGTTGAGATAGAATAATCTTTTCAATAAATAGTACTGGATCAATCAGATCCACACATGAAAACAAATGACTCAACCCACACTTCCTACTGTAAAAAAAAGTTAATTCCATATGGATTATGAAGCTAAAAATTACAGAGTAAACAAGAAAAAGTTTGGAAGAAACATGACAATTTCTTCTTGACCTTGAGGTAGGCAAGGACATAAAAGCACTAAATGTAAGGGAAAAATTAAGTGTTAAATTTAACAACACTTAAATTAAGAAATTGTTCTTTTTTTAAAAGGTAGTTTAAAAATCCACGAAATATAAGAAGATATCTACAATACATGTTCAACAAAGTACTCATATATATTCATCCTCTTCCCCACTCCCAATCCTTTAAATCATTATGAAAAATGTAGGACTTCCCTGGTGGCACAGTGGTTGAGAGTCTGCCTGCCGATGCAGGGGACACAGGTTCGTGCCCCGGTCCAGGAAGATCCCACATGCCGCTGAGCCTGCGCGTCCGGAGCCTGTGCTCCGCAACGGGAGAGGCCACAACGGTGAGAGGCCCGCGTACTGCAAAAAAAAGAAAAATGCAGACACCCCACAGACTGTGGGCAAAAGTCCTGAACTTCACAAAAGAAGATATTTATACAGCCAAAAAGATGTGAAAGGATACTCAACAACGTATTAAAAGTTCATACACATTCACACAAATTTTGAACAGTCTCAAAAACAGTAATCATAAAAGATATGCAAATTAAAATTGCAATGAGATATACAAACACCCAGCAGATGACTAAAGTAAAAAAGACAGATAAAATCAAGTCTTGAATGAATATGGAGCAACTGAACTCTCATCTATTGCAATCGGGAGTGGAAATCAGTACAACCACTTTGGAAAACTGTTTGGTAGCATTCCCTATGACTCAACAATTTCTCTCCTAAGTATAGACATGACAGAAATATTTCACCAAAAAGCATGTACAAGAATGTTCATACATAAATAATCATAACTGCAAAAGTATGATGAATAAATAAGCTATATAGTAATGAGAATGTATAAACATGCAACAACATGAATGTTTCTCACAATCACAAAGCTGAGTTAAAGAAACCAAAGACAAAAGAATACATACATTCCATTTATATAAAGTTATTTAAAAGCAGCATTAATAAATGGTATTTGAAGTCAAGATAAAGGTTATATTTGGGGATGTGTTAGTGGTAGGAAAGGAGCATAATCAGGATGGTGGGTAACATGGGTATGTTCATTTTATGAAAATTCATCAAGCTATACATGTTTTATCCATTTGTCTGTATGCATGTTATACTTAAAAGTTCACACACAAATTTTGAACAGTCCACACATAACAAATACTCCAGAAATGTTAGGATTATTCAAGGTGAATATATGAGACACTAATTCCCTTCTGTCGAACTTGTGAAAATCAACAGTGAGGACCTGAGCCTCACTGTTCCCTTTCTTCAGAGGACTGAAGAAAGACATGAGAGGAAATATGCACATGTCCCATAGAAAAAGATGGAAATGAATAATGGACTAGAAATAGAGAGTCTATCTGGGCAGCACATTTAAATATTGTTCATCTCTTTTCAGGAACAACAAATCCTCACTAGAAGGAAAGAGAGATTGAACAGAAATTATTAATGTATTACAGCTGCAAGCCTTTCTCCTTTTTCTTTATGCTAAAGCAGGTTATGGCCTTTGCACTCTTAGTTTGTTGCCCTCCTTCCAGAGACGATTCTGCTCTTGCCAGATGGTTCTCTGCATTTTGTAATGCAAAATCAATATAAGGAGAGGGCAGCTGAATTTGGGAAATGGCAGATTAAGGAGAGGGGAGTAGAAGGACAGAATACAGATGGCAGATGTGTCCTCTGCAATAAAGAGATATAGCTTAGAAAGAATGCATTTTCTTCTTAGAAAAATTATCATTAAAAAAGAAACAAAGAGAAAACATAAGAGAGAGAAAGAGAGATCGTGTGGAAAAAAAAAATCAGTTAATGGCTGTTTCAAGATAAATTCTCCATGTCCAATGTTAAATATCCTGTGATGTCTGAATTCAGAAGAACTCAGTTATGTGAGACATTAAGTGCTGAATAAGTGTCATATGGTCATGAAATTAGCAGATACATATAAACAGTAACCTCTAAATAAAGACAGTACTATAGACCTCTGATTTATCAATTTTTTTTAGAATAGAGACCAAAACTGTAGACAGTTGCAGAAGCAGCATCCCTTATAGGATTCCCATCAGTTGGGAAAACAATTTGAACTTGGAGTTAAGGGATGATTAATGGGTTGTTGCAGAAATACCATTTTCTGGGTACTTTCTCTCTCAGTGTTGGAAAAAGGAAAGAGAGAGAAGAGCAGAGAAGGTTTCCTTGCCTGCCTGGCCACATGTGCTGGTGGATTGTTGTCCTGGATTTACTCTGGTTCATTCTGGATCCTTCTAAGGCTGCTGGTATAGTGGTTTCACCCTGGCTCCCTTTATCATTAAGTTACAGGCTTTGTGTTCAATCACTTGACAAGCAGCTATTGAGGCTGCCCCATATCCCCTGCTTCTCCATTCATCTGTATGCCTTCTTGTGGAGCCATGGAAGACTGTGGAGCAATAGGGTGAGGTGGAGATTACCTCCATCTTTTTCAAGATAATAATATTGTGCTATTTCTAAGTACTGTTGACCTTCCAACTATAGATAGCCTTAGACCAGAATGGTGTACAGGTTTTCTTTTTAATAGATCTTTATTGGAGTATAATTGTTTCACAATACTGTGTTTGTTTCTGTTGTACACCAAAGTGAATCAGCCATATGCATACATGTGTCCCCATACCCCTTCCCTCTTGAGCCTCCCTCCCATCCACCCTATCACACCCCTCTAGGTCATCACAAAGCACCAAGTTGATCTCCCTGTGCTATGCTGTTGCTTCCCACTAGCTAACTATTTTACATTCAGTAGTGTATATATGTCAATGCAACTCTCACTTCGCCCCAGCTTCCCCCTCTCACCCCATGTCCTCAAGTCCATTCTCTATGTCTACATCTTTATTCCTGTCCTGCAACTAGTTTCATCAGTACATTTTTTTCTTTTTTTAGATCCCACATATATGTTTTTTGAGGAACCTCCATACTGTTTTCCATAGTAGCTGTATCAATTTACATTCCCACCAACAGTTCAGGAGGGTTCCCTTTTACTCCACACCTTTTCCAGCATTTATTCTTTCTAGACTTTTTGATAATAGCCATTGTGACTGGCATGAGGTGATATTTCATAGTTTTGATTTACATTTCTCTAATAATTAGTGATGCTGAGCATCTTTTCATGTGTCTCTTGGCCATCTGTACGATATTTGAAAGTAACCCTAAATTTCAAAGAATACATGAGGTATAGTTGTTTTTATTTTCTTCTTTGCCATGATAAAGTAGGAAAATGAAAAGAACAATGTGCCAAAATATCTAGGTTTCCAGAGCGCTCTACCAGAACACTGCAATGTATTCCACTCCTCTAGGATGGGATTAAGGGTTTTGCAGCTCAAAAAACATAGAGTTGAAGAATATAATATTAGTCTCTGCTACTTGGAGGCACCCCCAATATTTAAGAATTACTCTCTTGTGAAACTTCCCTTCATCCTGAGAGAGGATAAAGCAATCTTTGCTTCTCCCAGAAAAGGAGGGGGTCTAGCATTTTGCTATAAACATTAAACACCTAAGAAAAGAAAAAAGAAAAACCTTTCAGTTCTCCATTTCTATTGGTTTATTGAGAAGTGGCTGTTGGGGGCAAGGATGTAGGGTGCAGATGGGTTTTTTGGTAAGCTCAGTCTTAGACTGACCTCCAGTAAGCCCTTCAGGGCAGTGGTTTGCCTGAACTCATGATAACTCCTTGAACTCAGAGTTCAGAAGAGTTGGAGTCATTTGTTCTATTTAGAGTTCTGGCTGAAATTCTAGGACAAGAAAAAATCCATTCAAAACCTTGTCAGAAAGGAATGAATCAATTCCTCCAGAACGATGGTTCTCAGCCCAGAGAAATTTTTGCCCTCAGTGGACATTTGGTAAACACTAGAGATATATTTGGTTGCCAAAACTCCAGGGGTACTACTGGCATCTAGTGGGTAGAGGCCAGGGCTACTGCTAATCATCCTATAATGCACAGGACAGCCCCCAGGAAAAGTTATTCAACCTAAGTGTTCTCATTGCTGAGGCTGGGAAACTCTGGGCTGGAACATATCTCTATGTTCATCTCTAAAGTTAAATCTAAAGTTAACAACAGATATTTCATGGGAACCTAGTAGTCTTATAAATTCTATGTCTATGTTTGGTAAAGATGATTATTCCTAAAACACAATTAGCATTTTATATGGTTGTATAAGGACTGCATGTTTCTTATTTCAAAATTTCTATGTGGTTGATTTCATTTACTTCCAACATCATCATTTATGTCTCTAAATGTACCTGTATTTTAGGTTAATAAAAATTAATTACTAAAATTCTACTGATCTCTCTTCAATGACATTGGCTTCCCCAATTTTGACAGGTCATCAGAATGTGATGATAATCTCAACAACAACAACAAAAAAGGAAAATCTGAAAAGAATCCAATAACTGTATCCTTTTCACACTCTTCAGAGGTGCCATCAAACCAGCTCAGTTTATTGTTTCACCAGAAACAAGTAACTGCAAAACTATGTAACTACCAGGCCAGGTGGTGAAGCAACCTAGAGGTCAAACAAGCGAATTGACATAACACTTTAAAATATGCTATTTTGTCAGGCTGAATGACGGTGCTGTTATGTGCATAAAATCACAGATTTATCTGAATGCTAAGTTACTTGTCAAGGAGTCATTTTACCTTTTTTTTTGCCCTGTGTCATGTAAGATTCCTTGAAGCAACTAAAAAAACAGCCATAATCCATTTGATTTTCTGCCTTCCCATGAGAAAAACTTTTGACAGATGATAAATAGCAACTGCTGACAATCATCAATGTGAAGCTATCATGCTTTTACATTAAATACAAAAACAGAGTTGTAAAGTCACAAGGGATAGGACTTTTGACACATAAGAGACAAATATATAATCCTCAGAACTAAATCACTGTTGGGATCTAAGCAAGTGCAACAAAGCACAGCTGCTTTTAGAATCTCACAAAGTCAAAGTAAAGCTAACTTTGATATCTGGAACCTAATGCATGTTCCAACCCAATGTGCCATACTCATCCAGAAGTTTGAGTTAAACTTGCAAACATCAGTGAATGCATGTGCACAAAGGAAATAGCCATTTTATCATACTGTCTCTTTTAATTAAGGCCAAAAATGAGACTAGAAAACAAATAAAAATACCACAAAACCTAGTTAATTAGAATAGAAGGGCAATTTTGAGGCAAAGTGTTTTGAGTATCAGATGTCTGTATCTCATTAAACCTGCTCCAGAGCTAAGCATGTATGAACCTTCAAAGAAAAACAGTAAATTGTCCAGATCACCTGTCAATAAAAGGAAGTCATGTGCAAAGGTTACTTCCTTTATAGTCTAAGCAGCTCCCTCTTCTGCTGTTGACAAGCAATCAGAGTGGTTCACAGATAATTCTTTTACTTATGGCCAACTCATAGCTATTTAGTGACATTAGCTTCAAGTTATCTAACCAATTTAGCAACCCAAGGTACGCTTGGGACCAAATTTCCACCTCAAATTATATGTATTTTTGTACTTTCGGTTAAATGACTGATTTTAATGGGGAAATCTTATCTAATAGGCTGGGGAATAGTAGTTGTTTCAAATTTCGTGCCATTCTGAATGATCCAGATAACAAATTACAAAGGTTTTACAGCATACTGTTTATTTACCTAATTAGTAATACACTGGCCTTTTGGCTTTTATCTAAGCTTGTTTTTCCTCCATTTGGTCTAATTTCCCCAGAGGAGAAAAAAGGTGAAGTAGACAGGATTAGGGAGATCATTCCTTATTCCCCAAACTCTTTCCTTTCTTCTTGCTCCTACTTGTGTGCACGCATACACAAGCACACACACACACACACACACACACACACACACACACATAGATCTGTAGCTTTACATGGGTTGCAATGATTTAGCAGAGTATCTGTCACTGAAAATCTTTGAATAGGGGCTCCATTTTCAGAAAGTGTTTCCATGTTTTTTGGCATTTTCTGTACCGGTGAGATTTTTCTACAATCATTCTACATGTCTACATTTCTAATTGTGTATTTTCAGTAATCTGATCACAGTTATCAAAATCAACCACATACAAAGGGTAACTTATATTAAGAGCACACTTAAATAGAAGGATCACATACATGAAAGTTGGTAGGAGTGATGATGGTGATAGATATCCCATTAAGCACTTTATATATATGATTTTATTTAATCCTTACAGCAATGCGATTGGGGAGATATGATTTTCCCAAATTTATAGAAGTTAAGTAACTTTTGAAGGTTACACATATAGGAATCAGCAGAAGTAGAACTTGAATTCTTTTTTGCTTGACTTTTTATCATTGGTGTCATTCAGTGCCTCTCATAGAAATGGTAAATTTGATTACTTTTACTTATTTATATTTCTTATTTTCAAAAAACTTCTGCAGTATCTTTATTCAAAAGAATAAAAAATATAAATGTTCAAGGTTAAACATGTTCGTGTAATACAATTAACTGAAGGATGAATGCTTAAGCAGTAAAATTTTAAATTATTTGTTTATTTTACCTCTTTACTAAATAATATTTATTTATTATTATTAGTCTTTAATGAAAATATACATGGTAAAGTTTTAGTTTTTCACACTAACCAATGATGAGTTTGAAAGAGTATTCTCTCAATCTTGAAATCTGAGATGATTAGAACAGTTAATTAGAATTTAAGTAGGTCTACTAAGAAGTTGGATTAAGACACTAAGGTGCATAAACCTCCACAGTTATTTAGGATGAATGGAAATGACTGAGATTAATATTATTTTGAAGGAGACCATACAATCTTAGAAACTTAAACCCACTGAAAGCCTAGATAATACACATTTTAAAAAATAAATACTTACTTGTACTCACATGTAAATAGAAAAACATACAATGATGTTTGTATTAAACTCTTAACTTTTAAGCAAAATGAAATATATGGTTTGGACAAATGTCAACCAGAAGTGATATTCAATATTGATCATGGTTATTTTCCAATTAAATGTGACTAGATGCTATAACTAATAAAGTTGCATACTTTTCATCAGAAAATAAGTAGAGCAGATGAATGAATGCATCCTAGAATACATTTTAGGAGCATTTATTTACCAAGAGCATCACACAGTACATGAACTACCTTGTCTTCTTCTTGTAGATCAAAGCAAAATAATCTTATGTGAAAGACATCAGCATTGTCAAAATTCTTAGTCTTTTATCTTCATCTGACTTTAATTGATTATACTTGAGAAAGGCCATCATGGTGAAGACATTTTTTTTCAAAGCACTCTCTGTCATAACATTTCTTTGTCAGCCTGATTGTTATAAACCAAATACTGTATAAGGCAGAATACTGTTGTTCCTGGATGATTATCTTAGGGATAGGAGCATGGATAACTCTAACCTTGTTAGCTGCCAGGGATATATAGTGTCTTAGTCTATAACAAAACACCATAGACTAGGTGGCTTAAACAACAAACATTTATTTCTCACAGTTCCACAAGCTGGGAAGTCCAATATCAAGGAACAGGCAGTTTCGATGTCTGGTGAAAGCCTGCTTCCTGTTTCATAGACAGCTATCATTTTGCTGTGTCCTCATATGGCAGAAGGGGCAAAGAGGTTCTATGCTGTCTTGGGTTGGAGGGAAGAATTAATTTCCCCATAGATAAGGCACCTTAATAGTTATATTAAGGGCTTTGCCATTCTAATTTTACATGTCTAACAGAATTATATCTACAATTATAACAAATCAAATTATGGTAATTTATCATAAGTTATAGAAAGTTTAAATGAAAATAATCCTATCTAGCTAAAACATAGTCCAAGATAACGGATGTCCCAGTACTAAAATATTTCACTAGGTTTTATGTTCTCAAAACTTAGGAAAAGTGAACTTGAGACATTTAATGGCTCCTAAGTAGAGATCATAACACCTGTTACATACTATTCTTTCTCTGAGAGTATTCCTTAGTGGCTATGAGAGAAGGAAAATGGGACCAGTTAATTTGACTAGTTCTGAATACTCATAAGGATAAGGTCAAAGGTTGAATCCTAACAGACTAGTTAACTCAAACGAAGAAGACATCTGTTCTTCAGTCACATTTTGTGCCTCCATAATCCTGGCCAGTTGTCTCAGAAACTTTTCAATCACAGTAGGGATCAGCTGAGACTGTGTAGATAGTTCACTGGTTCGGTGCAAACATATCACCACTAAAGGTAAAAGAGATCAAAAGTCAACACTCCACTGATGCTCTCTTAGCAATTTTAATACATGCAAAAAAACCCGCTTATATTAAAGAAAACTAAAATTGGTTTGTCTACACAATGCCAGCAAAAGCATCTAGTCAATGAAAGAAAATCAGCTACAATATTTAACACTAATTGTGGGACAAACAGTATTTCAATGTTGTGTATTATCCAGCTGTCATGATGACAAAGCCTTTCTCTTTTGTCTTACTGCATTTGTTTTCAGCTGCATTCAACATTTGGATCAAATTGGCATTTGAAAAACCTAGGAAATGTTTATTTATTCCTTTTGCCAAAGAATAAAGCAGGTCATTCACCCTGTGACAGATGGACAATGAAAGAATCAACAAAAGTGGCTCACCCAGAAAGACAGTCTATCAGCAAAACTGAGGCTAGAACCTGGGTCTCTAAAACACAAAATTTTTATTGTGCTTCAAACTCATCCTAAACAATTCATTACTTAAGCACATTTTGAAGTTGGGATGTTAAATTATCCTTGAAGTCTCATTGATTAAGAGAGTTTCTGAAGACATGACGACTGATCATATTTAGAAGAGAAAGACATCATTTAAAACCTAGAATTATTTCCAATATCTTTAGTCCCTCATTGTCTTCCATAGCATTATTTGTGATTGTATTTTCAAAAATATTAAACAAATGATATCAAACAAATCACAAAGTGTTTAAAGTTTTGTATTGCTTTCTTACCAGACAATGTGAAGCTAAGTAAATCAAAGTTGAGTTCGAATCTCATTTTCTTTCTCTAAAGCGACCAAAAAGACAGGCAAAACTCTTAATTTTATTCTAAAGTTTATTAGAAAGTGCCAAAGAGAGAAAGAAAGTGAGAGGAATAAAGCAAGGTATAAGTGCTATAGTCCTGTCTCTGAGGAAAATTCGAAGAACATGTGTTGATTCTCCTAAAACAAAGGGAAAAACTGATCTAGATTATGGAGACTACCCAGTAAATCAATTAGCAATTTTAAAAACATGTTATTTCAATTAACACACCCTGGATCAGGAGCATACCTGTACATTAGTATTTCTGTATCTCATGTCTGGCTCTCTTAAAATATAATATTAACCCTCTTGATCATTTGTTGAGTGTGATAGGATTCTTTATATCTGTTACATATATACTTATATATATAAATTGGAGTATAGTTGCCTTACAATATTATATTATTTAGTTTCAGGTGTACATCATAGTGATTTTATATTTTTATAGATTATACTCCATGTAAAGCTTTATAAAATATTAGCTATACTCCCCATGCTGTACATTACATCTTGCATTTACATATTTTATACCTAGTAGTTTGTACTTCTTAATCCCCTTCCCATATCTTGCCCTTCTTCCCACCCTTATCCTTACTGGTAGCCACTAGTTTGTTCTCTGTATCTGTGAGTCTGTTCTGTTTTGTTATATTTATTCTTTTTATTTTTTAGATACCACATTTAAGTAAAAACATACAGGATTTCTCTTTTTTTGGATATTGAGTTGTATGAGTTCTTTATATATTTCAGATATTAACCCCTTATCAGACATACCATTTCTGAATATCTTCTCCCATTCAGTAGGTTGCTTTTTTTGTTTTGTTGATGGTTTCCTTTGCTGTGCAAAAGCTTTTAAGTTTTGATTATTTTTACACACCAGCAATTTATTAGACTATTTTACAGTTTGGGTACATAGATCATTTAAATTATATTTGAGAGGTTTGTTAAATGAAGCCATCTTCAAGTAAATCTGGCTAAGTGCTTATATGGCCTTAACTGAACTAGGTAATTCAAATGGCTGTTAGCAGTACCTGCTTTTTATGGCTTTCTGGGCAAAAAGAAAAAGAAGGGCATTCAAACTGCAAATGGCAAAGCATTTTCAAAAGAGGAGAAAACATTTTCTCATATTCATAAAATACCATCCTTTGACATAAATGATTCAGTTAGGCTATGGAAGAGGTTAAGAGGGTGTCTGGAGAAAAGAGAAATATAACATAAGCTCAATGTTTCATTACATTTTGCAGTAATATAACTCTGAATTTCTTCATAAATACCAGATCTGTGAGGTGGGCAACTAAAATTTCAACCTCAATAAAAAGAATAATTATAAAAATACAAATTACCAGAAATTACATTTCAGAATAAAAATATAAACCTTTTAACTTAATATTCATTGACATTTAATTTATTAAACAAATATTTATTTGGCATTGAGGTATAAAAAACTAGTCCTGAACCAGGAGGGCAACAGGTGAGAGAAAAGGCTGACTCTATCCATTGGTGTTTAAAGGAAATCTAAGATTTATCTTCATTCTAAAGCCAAACATCCTCCCTTATGCCCAGAATTCCTTCTATTCTGTTACTATAATAGCCCAAACAGAAAGGACTGATCTTTCCCGTTTCTACATATACACCCTTCAGTCTGTATTTTGCTTTTTATGGAAGTTTTTACCTTCTGACTTGCTCTTGAGGCTTGTTTTAATCTAAACATTGTAAGATATGAGGTCCATGCCATGAAATTTACCCCTGATTCCATACACACCATAAAGACAAGCTTGTAATGTAAAGCTCTCCAATTCACTTTAGATTAGATTATAGACTCGGTGAAAGCAGGCACCACTGTACTTCCATCATCATTGTATTTCAGAGCCTGGAATACTGTAGGTGCTAAATAAATATTTGTTAAAGAAATAAATGAATAAACTCTTAAAATTAATGAACTGACAAAGACATCTGAACACCAAAATAAAATAGTTTATTCTACTCTATACAGATTGTTATCCTGCTCATCCCCTTCCAATCTTACCTTTCTCTTTTCCCAAAGCACTTGTTTGTGGCTGTTTAGAATGCTTCTCATGGTTTGACTTATGTAACTATTGTTTATGAGTCTTTTTTTTTTCCTGATTAGATTATGATTCCTTGAGGGCAAAGAATGTAGACTCCTTCCCTCTATTTATACAGCTGGTACCTAGGAGAACACTTCTCACAGGCTAATGCTCCATAAATATTAGAAGGAATTTTTCTGACGGGTGTGTCCATATATATTACAGTTGACTAAATTGAGGCCCATGTTTATAAGGAACAAAAGAATGCCCAAACACAGTGCTAGGCAGTTTCTACATATTATTTTATTAAACATCAAAACAACTTCTTTAAGTCGGTCTCATTAAACTCACTTCAACTTTGGAGACTTGGATTCAGAAAGGTAAATCAATTTGACTCTAGTTTGAGCATTAGTAATGGCAGAATGAGAATTCAAATATAAGTCTTTCCTACTCCAATGTCAGTGCCCCTTTTACTATACTACATTTCTCCTGTATTTGCCCTTCAAATCTTTACAGTAGAACTACATCAAAACTTTAGTCCTTTTAAAGATACAGCCTATATCCTAGCTACTCAGTTTGTTGTTAGCAATATTATGCTGCTAGATTCTTTTGTAAAGTTTTACCAATGGAAGGGTTAATTTTATAATTTAATCCATTTTTCATATCTTTAGTAATAGTACTTCAACCACCTTCCTTAACAAGCTTTTGCATTTGTCTGACTCTCACTATGAGGAATTGTTTCCTAGTTTAAATTTCCTCATTTTCAATTTCAGGTCATGTGCACTCCAGCCCTTCCTTGTAATCCCTATTAAACCGCTTTCAGTTCTCTTCTTAGTCATCTTTCTTAAGGCCACATATGCTAAACTTGATAATCATTCTTCATGAATAATTCTCTAGCCTCTTAAATTTTAAGTTCATCTGGTTGCCCTCCATTCAACCTCTTTAATTTTAGTGATGTTCTTTCAACAGAGTAATATGGTGATCTGAAGTGTACATAGCATACTATTCCAAACATGGCTTCACTTTCATTATGATCTGCCAAAATAACTTAGATTGATTTAGAATCTATGTTCTGACTAGTCATCTCTTTCTTTCTTAAAGTTTCTAGCAAGGACTTGTCACTCTATTTTTGCCAAAGTATTTAATAGTGAGAATTTAATGAATTAATACACTTGAATAATCTTTTTCCCCTGTCACTTTCTAAAAGCCACAATCTATATTGCACTTTGCTTTTGATTCTGGCCTTTATGATTGGTTTCTATCCCTGTACTCACTACTGTTATATGTGATCATATCAGTCATTGGAATCCCATAAACTGATTATACAAAACATGATTATGTTTGCTCTGTTCCTCAGTATTTTCAAAATCTTGGCTAAATCTGTATTATAAACAGAATTAGATATTCAGGAAGAATTCCTAACCTAAGGTCATTTTACACTATAAAAAGATTCTTGCATAAACTCTTGAGTACGCAAATAATTTCTATGTATATTATGTACATTTTTTAAAACCATTGTATTCATTTACAAGTTTGATATATTTTTTTAAAACATGGAGAAGTTTCTTCAATTTAATCTTTTGTCCCCTAAACTTCTATTTTCAAATTTACTACAATCTCCATTTTTTATTCATGTATCTTGTCTTGTAAAACAGCACTGTCCAATACAGCCACATGTGGAAATTGATGAAAATAAAATTAAATAAAATTCTTCAATAACACTGGTCACCTTGAAACTGCTCCATAGTCACATGTGCTGTCTGTTGTATTGGATTATTGTAAAAATTGATCTATATTTCTGTTTTTGTGCCAGTACCATATTGTAATAATTCTTGTTTTTTTTTTTTTTTTTTTTTTTTTTTTTGCAGTAAGAGGACCTCTCACTGCTGTGGCCTCTCTCATCGCGGAGCACAGGCTCCGGACGCGCAGGCTCAGCGTCCATGGCCCACGGGCCCAGCCGCTCCACGGCATGCGGGATCCTCCCGGACCAGGGCACGAACCCGCGTCCCCTGCATCGGCAGGCGGACTCTCAACGGCTGCGCCACCAGGGAAGCCCAATAATTCTTATTAGTTATCTATTTTATACATATTAGTGCATATATGTCAATCCCAATCTCCCAATTCATTCCACCACCCCTCCCCACCACTTTCCCAACTTGGTGTCCATACGTTTGTTCTCTACATCTGCGTCTCTATTTCTGCCTTGCAGATCAGTTCATCTGCACCATTTTTCTAGATTCCACATATGTGGAATGTGTTAATATATGATATTTGTTTTTCTCTTTCTCACTTACTTCACTCTGTATGACAATCTCTAGGTCCATCCATGTCTCTACAAATGACCCAATTTCGTTCCTTTTTATGGATGAGTAATATTGCATTGTATATATGTGCCACATCTTCTTTATCCATTCATCTGTCGATGGTCACTTAGGTTGCTTCCATGACCTGGCTATTGTAAATAGTGCTGAAATGAACATTTTTTTTTTAAATTTATTTTTAACATCTTTATTGGCGTATAATTGCTTTACAATGGTGTGTTAGTTTCTGCTTTATAACAAAGTGAATCAGTTATACATATACATATACGTATGTCCCCATAGCTCTTCCCTCTTGCATCTCCCTCCCTCCCATCCTCCCTATCCCACTCCTCTAGGTGGTCACAAAGCACCAAGCTGATCTCCCTGTGCTATGTGGCTGCTTCCCACTAGCTATCTATTTTACGTTTGGTAGTGTATATATGTCCATGCAACTCTCTCATTTTGTCCCAGCTTAACCTTCCACCTCCCCGTATCCTCAAGTCCATTCTCTAGTAGGTCTGTGTTTTTATTCCCATCTTGCCCCTAGGTTCTTCATGACCATTTTTTTTTTTTTAAGATTCCATATATATGTGTTAGCATACGGTATTTGTTTTTCTCCTTCTGACTTACTTCACTCTGTATGACAGACTCTAGGTTCATCCACCTTACTACAAATAACTCAATCTCATTTCTTTTTATGGCTGAGTAACATTCCATTGTATATATTGACACATCTTCTTTATCCATTCATCTGTTGATGGATACTTACATTTCTTCCATGTCCTGGCTATTGTAAATAGAGTTGCAGTGAACATTTTGGTAAATGACTCTTTTTGAATTATGGTTTTCTCAGGGTATATGCCCAGTAGTGGAATTGCTGGGTCATATGGTAGTTCTATTTGTAGTTTTTTAAGGAACCTCCATACTGTTCTCCATAGTGGCTGTATCAATTTACATTCCCACCAACAGTGCAAGAGGGTTCCCTTTTCTCCACACCCTCTCCAGCGTTTATTGTTTGTAGATTTTTTGATGATGGCCATTCTGATCTGTGTGAGTTGATATCTCATTGCAACTTTGATTTGTATTTCTCTAACGATGTTAAGCATTCTTCCATGTGTTTGTTGGCAATCTGTATATCCTCTTTGTAGAAATGTCTGTTTAGGTCTTCTGTACATTTTTGGATTAGGTTGTTTGTTTTTTTGATATTGAGGTGCATAAGTTGCTTGTATGTTTTGGAGATTAATCCTTTGTCAGTTGCTTCATTTGCAAATATTTTCTCCCATTCTGAGAGTTATCTTTTCGTCTTGTTCATGGTTTCCTTTGTTGGACAAAAGCTTTTAAGTTTCATTAGGTCCCATTTGTTTATTTTTGCTTTTATTTCCATTTCTCTAGGAGGTGAGTCAAAAAGGGTATTGCTGTGATTTATGTCATAGTGTGTTCTGCCTATGTTTTCCTCTAAGAGTTTGATAGTGTCTGGCCTTACATTTAGGTCTTTAATCCATTTTGAGTTTATTATTGTGTATGGTGTTAGCAAGTGTTTCTAATATCATTCTTTCACATGTACCTGTCCAGTTTACCCAGCATCACTTATTGAAGAGGCTGTCTTTACTCCACTGTATATTCTTGCTTCCTTTATCAAAAATAACGTGACCATATGTGTGTGAGTTTATCTCTGGGCTTTGTATCCTGTTCCATTGATCTTTATTTCTGTTTTTGTGCCAGTACCATATTCTCTTGGTTACTGTACATTTGTATTATAGTCTGAAGTCAGGGAGTCTGATTCCTCCAGATCCGTTTTTTTTTTTTCTCAAGATTGCTTTGGCTATTAGGTGTCTTTTTTGTCTCCACACAAATTTTAAGATATTCTATTCTAGCTCTGTTAAAAATGCTGTTAGTAATTTGATAGGGATTGCAATGAATCTGTAGATTGCTTTGGGTAGTATATTCATTCTCACAATATTGGTTCTTCCAATACAAGAACATGGTGTATCTCTCCATCATTTTGGTCATCTTTGATTTCTTTCATCACTGTCTTATAGTTTTCTGACTACAGGTCTTTTACCTCCTTAGGTAGGTTTATTCCTTGATATTTTACTCTTTTTTTTGCAGTGGTGAATGGGATTGTTTTCTTAATTTCTCTTTCTGATCTTTCTTTGATAGAGTATAGGAATGCAAGAGATTTCTGTGCATTAATTTTGTATCCCTCAAATTTATCAAACCCATTGATTAGCTCTGGTACTTTTTTGGTGGCATCGTTAGGATTTTCTATGTATAGTATCATGTCATCTGCAAACAGTGACAATTTTACTTTTTCTTTTCCAATTTGTACTCTTTTTATTTCTTTTTCTTCTCTGATTGCCGTGTCTAGTGCTTCCAAAATTATGCTGAATAATAGTGGAGAGAGTGGACATCCTTGTCTTGTTCCTGATCTTAGAGGAAATGCTTTCAGTTTTTCACCATTGAGAATGATGTTTGCTGTGGGTTTGTCATATATGGCCTATATTATGTTGAAGTAGGTTCCCTCTATGTTCACTTTCTGGAGAGTTTTTATGATAAATTGGTGTTGAATTTTGTCAAAAGCTTCTTCTGCATCTATTTAGATGATCATATGGTTTTTCTTCTTCAATTTGTTAATATGGTGTATCACACTGATTGATATGCATATTTTGAAGAATCCTTGCATCCCTGGGACAAATCCCACTTGATCATGGTGTATGATCCTTTTAATGTGTTGCTGGATTCTGTTTGCTAGTATTTTGTTGAGGATTTTTGCATGTATATTCATCAGTGATATTGGTCTGTAACTTTCTTTTTTTCTTGTATCTTTGTCTGGTTTTGGTATCAGGGTGATGGTGGTCTCATAGAATGAGTTTGGGAGTGTTCCTTCCTCTGCAAGTTTTTGGAAGAGTTTGAGAAGGATGGGTGTTAGCTATTCTCTAATTGTTTGATAGAATTCACCTCTGAAGGCATCTGGTCCTGGGCTTTTGTTTGTTGGAAGTTTTTAATCACAGTTTCAATTTCAGTGCCTGTGATTGGTCTGTTTATATTTTCTATTTCTTCCTGGTTCAGTCTCAGAAGGTTGTGTTTTTCTAAGTATTTGTCCATTTCTTCCAGGTTGTCCATTTTATTGGCATATAGTTGCTGTACTAGTCTCTCATGATCCTTTGTATTTCTGCAGTGTCTGTTGTTACTTCTCCTTTTTCATTTCTAATTCTGTTGATTTGAGTCTTCTCACTTTTTTCTTGATGGGTCTGACTAATGGTTTATCAATTTTGTTTATCTTCACAAAGAACCACCTTTTAATTTTATTGATCTTTGCTATTGTTTTTTCTGTTTCTATTTCATTTTTTTCCGCTCTGATCATTATGATTTCTCTCCTGCTAACTTTGGGTTTTGTTTGTTCTTCTTTCTCTAGTTCCTTTAGGTGTAAGATTAGATTTTTAATTTGAGATTGTTCTTGTTTCTTCAGGTAGGATTGTACTGCTGTAAACTTCTCTCTTAAAATTGCTTTTGCTGCATCCCATAGGTTTTGGATCATTGTGTTTTTGTTGTCATTTGTCTTTAGGTAGTTTTTGGTTTCCTCTTTGATTTCTTCAGTGAGCTCTTGGTTATTTAGTAACGTATTGTTTAGCCTCCATGTGTTTGTGCTTTTTACGTTTTTATCCCTGCAATTGATTTCTAATCTCATAGCGATGTGGTCAGAAAAGAAGCTTGATATGATTTCCACTTTCTTGAATTTATCAAGGGTTGATTTGTGACCCAAGATATGATCTATCCTGGGGAATATTCCATGTGCATCTGAGAAGAAAGTGTAATCTACTGTTTTCAGATGGAATGTCATGTAAATATCAATTAAATCTATCTGGTTTATTGTGTCATTTAAAGCTTGTGTTTCCTTATTAATTTTCTGACTAGATGACCGTCCACTGGTGTAAGTGAGGTGTTAAAGTCCCCCACGATAATTGTGTTACTGTTGATTTCCTCTTTTATAGCTGTTAGCATTTGCCTTATCTTTTGAGGTGCTCTTATGTTGGGTGCATATATATTTACAATTATTATACCCTCTTGGATGATCCCTTCATCATTATGTAGTGTCCTTCTTTGTCTCTTGTAATAGTCTTCATTTTAACGTCCAATTTGTCTGATATGAAAATTTCTACTCCAGCTTGCTCCTGATTTCCATTTGCATGGAATATCTTTTTCCATCCCCTCACTTTTAGTCTGTATGTGTCCCTAGGTCTGAAGTGGGGCTCTTAGAGAGAGCATATAAATGGTCTTGTTTGTGTATCTATTCAACCAGCCTGTGTCTTTTGTTTGGAGCATTTAATCCATTCACATTTAAGGTAATTATTGATATGTATGTTCCTATTACTATTTTCTTAATTTTTGAGGGTTTGATTTTGTAGTTCCTTTTCTACTCTGTGTTTCCCACTTAGAAAAGTTCCTTTAGCATTTCTTGTAGAGCTGGTTTGGTGGTGCTGACTTCTCTTAGCTTTTGCTTGTCTGTAAAGCTTTTGATTTCCCTATCAAATCTGAATGAGATTCTTGCTGGGTAGAGTAATTCTGGTTGTAGGTTCTTCCCTTTCATCACTTTGAATATATCATGCCACTCCCTTCTGGCTTGTAGAGTTTCTTCTGAGAAATCAGCTGTTAACCTTATGGGAGTTCCCTTGTATGTTATTTGTCATTTTTCCCTTGTTGCTTTTAATAATTTTGCTTTGTCTTTAATTTTTGCCAATTTGATTACTATGTGTCTCGGTGTGTTTCTCCTTGGGTTTATCCTGCCTGGGACTCTCTGCACTTCCTGGATTTGGGTGGCTATTTCCTTTCCCATGTTAGGGAGGTTTTCGATTATAATCTCTTCAAATATTTTCTTGGGTCCTTTCTCTCTCTCTTCTCCATGTGGGACCCCTATAATGAGAATGTTGGTGTGCTTAATGTTGTCCTAGAGGTCTCTTAGGCTGTCTTCATTTCTTTTCATTCTTTTTTCTTTATTCTGTTCCATGACAGTGAATTCCACCATTCTGTCTTCCAGGTAATTTATCCATTCTTCTGACTCAGTTGTTCGGCTATTGATTTCTTCTAGTGTATTTTTTCATTTCAGTTATTGTGTTGTTCATCTCTGTTGGTTTGTTCTCTAATTCTCCTAGGTCTTTGTTAAACATTTCTTGCATTTTCTCGATCTTTGCCTCCATTCTTTCTCCGAGTTCCTGGATCATATTCACTATCATTATTCTGAATTGTTTTTCTGGAAGGTTGCCTATCTCCACTTCTTTTATTTGTATTTCTGGGGTTTTGTCTTGTTCCTTCATCTGGTACATAGTCTTCTGCCTTTTCGTTTTGTCTATCTTTCTGTGAATGTGGTTTTTGTTCCAAAGGCTGCAGGATTGTAGTTCTTCTTGTTTCCGCTGTCTGCCCTCTGGTGGATGAGGCTATCTATGTGATTGGTCTGTTTATATTTTCTATTTCTTCCTGGTTCAGTCTCAGAAGGTTGTGTTTTTCTAAGTATTTGTCCATTTCTTCCAGGTTGTCCATTTTATTGGCATATAGTTGCTGTACTAGTCTCTCATGATCCTTTGTATTTCTGCAGTGTCTGTTGTTACTTCTCCTTTTTCATTTCTAATTCTGTTGATTTGAGTCTTCTCACTTTTTTCTTGATGGGTCTGACTAATGGTTTATCAATTTTGTTTATCTTCACAAAGAACCACCTTTTAATTTTATTGATCTTTGCTATTGTTTTTTCTGTTTCTATTTCATTTTTTTCCGCTCTGATCATTATGATTTCTCTCCTGCTAACTTTGGGTTTTGTTTGTTCTTCTTTCTCTAGTTCCTTTAGGTGTAAGATTAGATTTTTAATTTGAGATTGTTCTTGTTTCTTCAGGTAGGATTGTACTGCTGTAAACTTCTCTCTTAAAATTGCTTTTGCTGCATCCCATAGGTTTTGGATCATTGTGTTTTTGTTGTCATTTGTCTTTAGGTAGTTTTTGGTTTCCTCTTTGATTTCTTCAGTGAGCTCTTGGTTATTTAGTAACGTATTGTTTAGCCTCCATGTGTTTGTGCTTTTTACGTTTTTATCCCTGCAATTGATTTCTAATCTCATAGCGATGTGGTCAGAAAAGAAGCTTGATATGATTTCCACTTTCTTGAATTTATCAAGGGTTGATTTGTGACCCAAGATATGATCTATCCTGGGGAATATTCCATGTGCATCTGAGAAGAAAGTGTAATCTACTGTTTTCAGATGGAATGTCATGTAAATATCAATTAAATCTATCTGGTTTATTGTGTCATTTAAAGCTTGTGTTTCCTTATTAATTTTCTGACTAGATGACCGTCCACTGGTGTAAGTGAGGTGTTAAAGTCCCCCACGATAATTGTGTTACTGTTGATTTCCTCTTTTATAGCTGTTAGCATTTGCCTTATCTTTTGATGTGCTCTTATGTTGGGTGCATATATATTTACAATTATTATACCCTCTTGGATGATCCCTTCATCATTATGTAGTGTCCTTCTTTGTCTCTTGTAATAGTCTTCATTTTAACGTCCAATTTGTCTGATATGAAAATTTCTACTCCAGCTTGCTCCTGATTTCCATTTGCATGGAATATCTTTTTCCATCCCCTCACTTTTAGTCTGTATGTGTCCCTAGGTCTGAAGTGGGGCTCTTAGAGAGAGCATATAAATGGTCTTGTTTGTGTATCTATTCAACCAGCCTGTGTCTTTTGTTTGGAGCATTTAATCCATTCACATTTAAGGTAATTATTGATATGTATGTTCCTATTACTATTTTCTTAATTTTTGAGGGTTTGATTTTGTAGTTCCTTTTCTACTCTGTGTTTCCCACTTAGAAAAGTTCCTTTAGCATTTCTTGTAGAGCTGGTTTGGTGGTGCTGACTTCTCTTAGCTTTTGCTTGTCTGTAAAGCTTTTGATTTCCCTATCAAATCTGAATGAGATTCTTGCTGGGTAGAGTAATTCTGGTTGTAGGTTCTTCCCTTTCATCACTTTGAATATATCATGCCACTCCCTTCTGGCTTGTAGAGTTGCTTCTGAGCAATCAGCTGTTAGCCTTATGGGAGTTCCCTTGTATGTTATTTGTTCTCCTTGGGTTTATCCTGCCTGGGACTCTCTGCACTTCCTGGATTTGGGTGGCTATTTCCTTTCCCATGTTAGGGAGGTTTTCGATTATAATCTCTTCAAATATTTTCTTGGGTCCTTTCTCTCTCTCTTCTCCATGTGGGACCCCTATAATGAGAATGTTGGTGTGCTTAATGTTGTCCTAGAGGTCTCTTAGGCTGTCTTCATTTCTTTTCATTCTTTTTTCTTTATTCTGTTCCATGACAGTGAATTCCACCATTCTGTCTTCCAGGTAATTTATCCATTCTTCTGACTCAGTTGTTCGGCTATTGATTTCTTCTAGTGTATTTTTTCATTTCAGTTATTGTGTTGTTCATCTCTGTTGGTTTGTTCTCTAATTCTCCTAGGTCTTTGTTAAACATTTCTTGCATTTTCTCGATCTTTGCCTCCATTCTTTCTCCGAGTTCCTGGATCATATTCACTATCATTATTCTGAATTGTTTTTCTGGAAGGTTGCCTATCTCCACTTCTTTTATTTGTATTTCTGGGGTTTTGTCTTGTTCCTTCATCTGGTACATAGTCTTCTGCCTTTTCGTTTTGTCTATCTTTCTGTGAATGTGGTTTTTGTTCCAAAGGCTGCAGGATTGTAGTTCTTCTTGTTTCCGCTGTCTGCCCTCTGGTGGATGAGGCTATCCAAGAGGCTTGTGGAAGCTACCTGATGGGAGGGACTGGTGGTGGATATAGCTGAGTGTTGCTCTGGTGGGCAGAGCTGAGTAAAACTTTAATCTGCTTGTCTGCTTATGGGTGGGGCGGAGTTCCCTCCTTGTTGGTTGTTTGGCCTGAGGCAACCCAGCACTGGAGGCTACAGGCTCTTTTGTGGGGTTAATGGCAGATTGTGGGAGGGCTCATGCCAAGGAGTACTACCCAGACCTTCTGCTGCCATTGTCCTTGTCCCCACAGTGAGCCACAGTCACTCCTTGTCTCTACAGGAAACCCTCCACACTAGCAGGTAGGTCTGGTTCAGCCACCTATGGGGTCACTGCTCCTTCCCCATGTGTCCTGATGTGTACACTACATTGTGTGTGCCCTCCAAGAGTGCAGTCTCTGTTTCCCCAGGTTCTGTCGAAGTCCTGAACCAATCCTATAGAGTATTTCTATCATCACAGAAAGTTCTATTAGACAGCACTGCCTTAAATATATAGACCCCAACAATGACTATCATTCTCTTAATATTCTCTCTCTCTGAGTACACTGCTGCTGCACAGCAATCAATAAAAGTTTATTCAGTTTATTAGTTTTAGAATAATTGACATTTAGAGTTAGCAGGGTTGGATAATTTTTTTTTTGGTGGGTGGGGGAGGTTGGTTCAAGATGGCAGAGTAGAAGGACATGCTCTCACTCCCTCTTTTGAGAACACTGGAATCACAACTAACTGCTGAACAATCATCTACAGTCATCCAAGAAGACACTGGAACTCACCAAAAAAGATACCCCACATGCAAAGACAAAGGAGAAGCTGCAATGAGATGGTAAGAGGGGTGCTATCACAATAAAATCAAATCCTGTAACTGCTGGGTGGGTGACACAAACTGGAGAACATTTATACCACAGAAGTCCACTCACTGGAATGAAAGTTATGAGCCCCATCTCAGGCTTCCCAAACTGAGGGTCTGGCAATGGGAGTGGGAATTCCTAGAGAATCAGACTTTGAAAGCTAGTGGGATTTGATTGCTGGACTTCAGCAGGAATGGGGGAGATAAAGATTCCACTCTTGGAGGACACAAAGTAGTGTGCGAATCGGGACCCAGGAGAAGGAGCAGTGACCCCATAGGAGGCTGAACCAGATCTACCTGCTAGTGTTGGAGGGTCTCCTGCAGAGGTCGGGGACAGCTGTGGCTCACCAAGAGAAAAGGACACTATCAGAAGAAGGTCTGGGAAGTACTCCTTGGTGTGAGCCCTCCCAGAGTCCGCCATTAGCCCCACCAAAGAGCCCTGGTAAGCTCCAGTGTTGGGTCACCTCAGGCCAAACAACCAACAGGGAGGGAACTCAGCCCCACCCATCAGCAGACAAGAGGATTAAAGTTTTACTGATCTCTGCCCACAAGAGCAACAGTCAGCTCTACCCACCACCAGTCCCTCCCATCAGGAAACTTGCCCAAGCCCCATAGATAGCCTCATCCACCAGAGAGTAGACAGCAGTAGCAAGAAGAACTACAATCCTGCAGCCTGTGGAACAAAAACCACATTCACAGAAAGATAGACAAAATGAAGAGGCA
>NC_041217.1:112308061-112385676 GCF_002837175.3 Physeter macrocephalus
ACATTCACAGAAAGACAGACAAGATGAAAAGGCAGAGGGCTATATACCACATGAAGGAACAAGATAAAGCCCCAGAAATACAACTAAATGAAGTGGAGATAGGCAACCTTCCAGAAAAACAATTCAGAATAATGATAGTGAAGATGATCCAGGCCCTCGGAAAAAGAATGTAGGCAAAGATGGAGAAGATGCAAGAAATGTTTAACAAAGACGTAGAAAAATTAAGAACAAACCAACAGAGATGAGCAACAAAATAACTGAAATGAAAACTACACTAGAAGGTATCAATAGCAGAAAAACTGAGGCAGAAAAACAGATAAGTGACCTGGAAGACAGAATCGTGGAATTCCCTGTCACGGAACAGAATAAACAAAAAAGAATGAAAAGAAATGAAGACAGCCTAAGAGACCTCTAGGACAACATTAAGCACACCAACATTCTCATTATAGGGGTCCCAGAAGGAGAAGAGAGAGAGAAAGGACTTGAGAAAATATTTGAAGAGATTATAGTTGAAAACTTCCCTAACATGGGAAAGGAAATAGCCACCCAAGTCCAGGAAGCGCAGAGTCCCATACAGGATAAACCCAAAGAGAATCACGCCGAGACACATAGTAATCAAACTGGCAGAAATTAAAGACAAAGCAAAATTATTGAATGCAGCAAGGGAAAAATGACAAATAACATACAAGGGAACTCCCATAAGGTTAACAGCTGATTTCTCAGCAGAAACTCTACAAGCCAGAAGGGAGTGGCATAATATACTTAAAGTGATGAAAGGCTAGAACGTACAACCAAGATTACTCTACCCAGCAAGGATTTCATTCAGATTCGATGAAGAAATCAAAAGCTTTATAGACTAGAAAAAGCTAAGAGAATTCAGCACCACAAAACCAGCTCTAGGACAAACGCTAAAGGAACTTCTCTAAGTGGAAACACAAGGGACGAAAAGGGCCTACAAAAACAAACCCAAAACAATTAAGAAAATGGTAATTGGAATGTACACATCAATAATTACCTTAAACATAAATGGATTAAATGCTCCAACCAAAAGACACAGGCTTGCTGAATGGATCCAAAAACCAGACCCATATATATGCCATCTCAAGAGACCCACTTCAGACCTAGGGACACATACAGACTGAAAGTGAGGTGATGGAAAAAGATATTCCATGAAAAAGGAAATCAAAAGAAAGCTGGAGTGGCAATACTCATATCAGATGAAATAGACTTGAAAATAAAGAATGTTACAAGAGACAAGGAAGGACACCACATAATGATCAACGGTTCAATCCAAGAAGAATTATTATATGTACCCAACATAGGAGCACCCCAATACATAAGGCAACTGCTAACAGCTCTAAAATAGGAAATTGACAGTAACACAATAATAGTGGGGGACTTTAACACCTCACTTACACCAATGGACAGATCATCCATACAGAAAATTAATAAGGAAACACAAGCTTTAAATGACACAATAGAGCGGATAGATTTAATTGATATTTATAGGACATTCCAACTAAAAACAGCAGATTACACCTTCTTCTCAAGTGCGCACGGAACATTCTCCAGGATAGATCACATTGTGGGTCACATATCAAGCCTCAGTAAATTTAAGAAAATTGAAATGATATCAAACATCTTTTCTGACCACAGTGCTATGAGATTAGAAATCAATTACAGGGAAAGAAACGTCAAAAACACAAACACTTGGAAGCTAAACAATATGTTACTAAATAACCAAGAGATCACGGAAGAAATCAAAAAGGAAATAAAAAATACCTAGAGGCAAATGACAATGAAAATACATCGATCCACAAGATATGGGCAGCAGCAAAAGCAGTTCTAAAAGGGAAGTTTACAGCTATGCAAGCCTACCACAAGAAACAAGAAAAATCTCAAATAAACAATGTAATCTTACAACTAATGAACTAGAGAAAGAAGAACAAACAAATCCCAAAGTTAGCAAAAGGAAAGAAATCATAAAGATCAGAGGAGTAATAAATAGAAACAAGGAAAACAATAGCAGAGATCAAAAAAACTAAAACCTGGTTCTTTGAGAAGTTAAACAAAATTGATAAACTATTAGCCAGACTCATCAAGAAAGAGAGGGAGAGGACTCAAATCAAAAGAATTAGAAATGAAAAATGAGAAGTTACAACAGACACCACAGAAATACAAAGCATCCTAAGAGACTACTTCAAGCAAGTCCATACCAATAAATTGGACAATCTGGAATAAATGCACAAATCCTTAGAAAGGTATAACCTTCCAAGACTGAACCAGGAAGAAATAGAAAATATGAACAGACCGAACACAAGTAATGAAATTGAAATTGTGATTAAAAATCTTCCAACAAACAAAAGTCCAGAACCAAATGGCTTCACAGGTGAATTCTATCAAACATTTAGAGAAGAGTTAACACCCACCCTTCTCAAACTCTTCCAAAAACTTGCAGAAGAAGGAACACTCCCAAACTCATTCTATGAGACCACCATCACCCTGATACCAAAACCAAACAAAACTACTACAAGAAAAGAAAATTACACACCAATATCACTGATGAATATACATGCAAAAATCCTCAACCAAATACTAGCAAACAGAATCCAATGACACATTAAAAGGATCATACACCATGATGAAGTGGGATTTGTCCCAGGGATGCAAGGATTCTTCAATATATGCAAATCAATCAATGTGATACAGTATATTAACAAATTGAAGAAGAAAATCCGTTTGATCATCTTAATAGATATAGAAGAAGCTTTTAACAAAATTCAACACTGATTTATGATAAAAACTCTCCAGAAAGTGGACATAGAGGGAACCTACTTCAACATAATATAGGCCCTATATGACAAACCCACAGCAAACATCATTCTCAATGTTGCAAAACTGAAAACATTTCCTCTAAGATCAGGAAGAAGACAAGGATGTCCACTCTTACCACTATTATTCAATATAGTTTTGGAAGTCCTAGCCACAGCAATCAGAGAAGAAAAAGAAATAAAAGCAATACAAATGGGAAAAGAAGTAGTAAAATTGTCACTGTTTGCAGATGACATGATACTATACATAGAGAATCCTAAAAATGAAAAATGCCACCAGAAAAATACTAGAGCTAATAAATGAATTTAGAAAAGTTGCAGGATACAAAATTGATGCACAGAAATCTCTTGCATTCCTATACACTAATGATGAAAAATATGAAAGAGAAATTAAGGAAACACTTCCATTTACCATTGTAACAAAAAGGATAAAATACCTAGGAATAAGCCTACCTAGGGAGACAAAAGACCTGTATGCAGAAAATTATAAGACACTGATGAAAGAAATTAAAGATGATACAAACAGATGGAGAGATATACCATGTTCTTGGATTGGAAGAATCAACATTGTGAAAATGACTCTACTACCCAAAGCAATCTACAGATTCAATGCAATCCCTATCAAATTACCAATGGCATTTTTTACAGAAATAGAACAAAAAATCTTAAATTTTGTATGGAGACACAAAAGACCCCGAATAGCCAAAGCAGTCTTGAGAAAAAAAAAAAAAAACGGATCTGGAGTAATCAGACTTCCTTTCCAGACTCCCTGACTTCAGACTATAATACAAAGCTACGGTAATCAAGACAATATGGTACTGGTAAAAAAACAGAAATAGAGATCAATGGAACAGGATAGAAAGCCCAAGGATAAACCCACGCAACTATGGTCAACTAATCTATGACAAAGGAGGCAAGAATATACAATAGAGAAGAGACAGTCTCTTCAATAAGTGGTGTTGGCAAAACTGGACAGCTACCTGTAAAAGAATGAAATTAGAACACTCCCAAATATCATATACAAAAATAAACTCAAAATGGATTAGAGACCTAAATGTAAGACTAGGCACTATAAAACTCTTGGGTGAAAACATAGGAAGAACAGTCTTGGACATAAATCACAGCAAGATTTTTTTGATCCACCTCCTAGAGTAATGGAAATAAGAACAAAAATAAACAAATGGGACCTAATGAAACTTAAAAGGTTTTGCACAGCAAAGGAAACCATAAACAAGACAAAAAGACAACTCTCAGAATGGGAGAAATATTTGCCAATTAATCATCAGACAAAGGATTAATCTCCAAAATATACAAATAGCTCATGCAGCTCAATATTAAAAAACCAATCAACCCAATCCCAAAATGGGCAGAAGACCTAAATAGACATTTCTACAAAGAAGACATACAGATGGCCAAGAAGCACATGGAAAGCTTCTCAACATCACTAATTATTAGAGAAATGCAAATCACAACTACAATGAGGTATCACCTCACACCAGTTAGAATCGGCATCATCAGAAAATCTACAAACAAAAAATGTTGGAGTGGGTGTGGAGAAAAGGGAACCCTCTTGCACTGTTGGTGGGAATGTAAATAGATACAGCCACTATGGAGAACAGTATGGAGGTTCCTTAAAGAGCTAAAAATAGAATTACTATATGACCCAGCAATCCCACTACTGGGCATATACCCAGAGAAAACCATAATTCAAAAAGACACATGCACCCCAATGTTCATTGCAGCACTATTTACAATAGCCAGGTCATGGAAGCAACTTAAACGCCCATCGACAGATGAATGGATAAAGAAGATGTGGTACATATATACAATGGAGTATTACTCAGCCATACAAAGGAACGAAATTGGGTCATTTGTAGAGATGTGGATGTATTTAGAGACTGTCATACAGAGTGTAGTAAGTCAGAAAGAGAAAAACAAATATTGTATAGTAACGCATATATGTGGAACCTGGAAAATGGTACAGATGAACCGGTTTGCAGAGCAGAAATTGAGACACAGAAGTAGAGAAAAAACCTATGGACACCTAAGGGAGAAAACGCCGGGGGGTGGCAGTTGTGGTGTGATGAATTGGGAGATTGGGATTGAAATGTATACACTGATGTGTATAAAATGGATGACTAATAAGAAAAAAAATAAATTAAAATCAAAAAAGTAAAAATACACTCCCCTCCCCAAACAATAAATTTTGGAATTATTCAAATACATTGCTGAGAAATGGAATAATCTTAATGACATTTTTTAGAACAATTGGTTTCAGCAAAAATTATTTTTTATGATTATATGAGTAAATATACAAAGACTATGTGAGTGATTATATGCATAAACCATAGATAATATGGAAAAACCAAAAATCTATTTTGCTGAATGGTATGTCATAAATATTCATTTTTCATTAATGTATGCTGTATTTTCATTATCTCCTTTATCCTGGTTTCCTTGGAGTTGCTATTTCAACTTTTCTAATGATTACAAAGTTGCAGCATTAGTACATTTATTTAAATTCATTCTTTTTCAAAATGAAAATTTTAAGCCTGTGACTTTATATTTGATTATAGTTTTGGCCACACACCATATATTTTGATATGTGCAGTCCTTATTTTTATTATTTTCTACATAATCTAAAAATAAAACCATATTCTTTGACCTAAAAAAAATTATTTTTGGCTGAGTTGGGTCTTTGTTGCTCTGCACAGGCTTTCTCTAGGTGCAGCAAGCAGGGGCTACTCTTCATTGTGGTGTGCAGGTGGCTTCTTTGGTCGTGGAGCACGGGCTCTAGGCGCACAGGCTTCAGTAGTTGCGGCACGTGGGCCAAGCAGCTGTGGCTCGTTGGCTCTAGAGCGCAGGCTCAGTAGTTGTGGCACATGGGCTTAGCTGCTCTGTGGCATGTGGGATCTTCCTGAACCAGGAATTGAATCTGTGTCCACTGCATTGGCAGGCAGATTCTTAACCACTGAGCCACCAGAGAAGTCCCAGGTTTGGATTATTTTAGATATCACCCTGTCTAATCCTACCACTTTATAGATGACAATATTCAGCTCAGAGAGGTTAACTTATTTCTTCAAAATAAACCCTAGTGAAGAATAAGGTCTCCTAAATACAAATCCACAATGCTCTTTCTACTAATTCACTCTGAATTCTTTATGAACTCATGAAGTATGTGAACCTCATGCTGGTATCAAAAATCACAGGGATACTCACAGGAAAAAGTATGGTAGCAGGTTTGAGAAGTAGTGTTAAAACAAAATCATCACTGAGATGCAGCCATTAACCACTAACTATATAATGTCTACATATCTAAAATAATATTAGAATTTTCAAATGTATGGACATGTGTATTATTGTTATTGCTTACTGATATATATATATACTAGCAAATAGAGGTGAGAGGGGAACACATGTATTTATTCGTTCAGACGACATTTACTGAGCATCTCCTATGTGTTTGGCACTTAATATATAATTATTAGCAAAGTAGCTAGGCCAGAACTAGCAGTTACCATACTGTGGAAACACCAGAATTAAAACTAGCAGATTGCAAGGAAGTTTGTAAATATTGCAATAGAGACCAATATGGAAATACATAAAAGGGACCCTAAACTTCTCTGTAGAAAGTGCCAGAAAAAGCTTATTGGAGGGACCCTATATTCACACATTCCTTCAACCAACAATGAGTTGACACAGACTAAGTGCATTGATATTGTGAGAGAACACAGAGATGAACAAACAAGGATCCTATCCCAGTGAACCCTCAGTTCAGCCTAAGAACCCATATGGAGGACACAGCCAGTATCAGAAAGAGTGAAGATTTTTAAGGGGTCTAATCTTTATGCTAAGTTTCACTATGATCATCATTTTCTGTCACTGATCTAGGCTATCCATCTCCAAGACCATGCAGTGAGAATGGTTTGTGAAAACAAGGGTCAATGATGTCACCAAGTAACTGCTAATCTTTAGAAACAAAGTGTTTGGGACTTCTGGTGCAATGGACAGGACTATTACTTTAAAAGTTCTTCATTCCAAACAGCAATAACTCATATGGATACTAGCAAGATTTAGTGAGACCTGTAAAACATGTGGAATTTGGAAAGTAAGTGATATGTGATTATTATATTAAATTATCATTCAGTGTAGCAGTATTTCATGCTTTTTAAAAATGCAGCAGTAATCCACTTAAAGATTTTATAGCAAGGTGATGAGACAGTGCTTGAAGTTGACTCTGGTATTACTAAATTATGCATTACCAAATGTTTCATAATTGTCAATTACTTAAATCCTAGGCTGGGTCTTTCCACCACCTTTCAAGGTGACTTCTTTTTTGTTTCTGTTTTAATACCTATAAATCAAGGTACGAGTTTCTGAAATGATACTTGCTGCCTACTTTTGAAAGGTCTTGATGATTGGTGGGTTAATATCTACAAGCACACTGCAATAATTGCTTATGAAAGAGGAAAATGACTTCTGAAGATTCAGGCTTTCCTGGGGAGTTTTTTCCAGACTCGCGTGTATGTGTGTGCTCTTTTCTCAAATATATGAATACATTAGCACTCTTCAGCCCTCTGGTGAGATGTTGTCCTCAATGAGTTATAAAAAGTATTCACTAAAAATTGTACTATTTGTTACTTCTTTCAGAATTCTAGTGAGTAATGCATTTAAACTAAAGCTCTGTCAAATTTAATAGTTGTAATTGCCTAATTATCTGCTCTAGTGTGATGGTAAAGCCTTTTAACACCTCATTTCCCCCTAAGGAGAGGGCACTGCAGTTTCTAGAATACTACCTTTCTCTTCTTTGGGAAATACTCAAGCAAGTAATGCATTCTGCTCTCAGCTAGATAAACCTCATCCCCTTCCTCAACAGCTAATTTTTTGTTTTTCTTTTTCAACTCTCTTTGCCTCTCTTCTTAGGTCTCAGGTGCCATCTAAAAATTGTCACTTGCCATCTGCCTCTTCATAGATTAGGTCACTAGCCACTGCAGTCACTGACCTTCAACACACGCTGAAGGAGTTCAGGGAGAAGATCAAGGAGGCACTCTTGTGCTCTCGGAAAAACTAGCAGAACAGGCTTTCAGATAGTTAGATATTTTCAGGAGAAGATTTTATGAACCCAAATTCTCGCATCTTCTCATATCTAGAAAAGCACTGAAATCATTAACAGAGACCTCTACTCCTCGTGACTAGCAGCAAACTTCTGCCAAAATGTGTGCTTGGTTGCATGTATCCTCCTTCACCAAAATCACATATATACTGACCTCCCCTGCTCCCTCTTTGGAGCAGTTCCCCAGAGTTATCTGAGAAGCTGTCTCCCATGCTATAGTCCTCATTTTGCCCCAAATAAAACTTAACTCACAACTCTCATGTTGTGCATTTTTTTCAGTTAACACAGGTTTACAAAATGTTTTTAAATGGATTAACATTCATATCCATAAAATACTGTCTTGTTCTTTGACTTTCTCAATTAATTTTATGGTGCTCCTTTGCAACAAGCCCTTTTTGTCTTTACCTTCTTCAATATTATATGTTCAGAAAAATGTCTTTCATTTCATACTAATTAACACTCTCCTTATACAGCTTCTAAGGATTTATATCACTTCACACAATACAATTAATTAACATTCATGACCAGGTGATTTTTGCACTAAGATGAATCAATTTTTAGGTGAGTTCATTTTTATTTGCTTGTTTTAGTTTTTATACAATTTCAGCTTAATGAACTCAGTACCCAATTGTAGTGTGCAAAGTACATTATCGTGACATTATTTTTCACCTGTGACCTTAAATCTGGGCCCCTGAACTTAATCTTTTAATATCCAGTCCATTTGGGGATTCAGAGTGGTAGATGACACAATGCGACAGAGATCTGATTGACAGACACAGATGCTGGCCTGCACAGAGGATGCAGTGTCTCTTTTAATAAAGGATGCAGAAAATTACAGAGACAAATCTATGAAGGTTGAAATAGCAAAGGGTGTGCCCAGAAAGTGGTAGAGCTTCCCAGGTACTCTAAAGTTTTCCAGAGGGAAGTAGGGAAGCTCTAACAACAGGCCTGCCCCATCACCAAGCACAAGTCACTAGTGCAAAAGAGGCCCAAAACAATCCTGAATGCTCACTGCTCAACTGGGTGAAGTAAAGATCAATAGCTGGCTGAACCACACTTAGGCCCAAACTTCAAACATATTTGAAGCTGTATCCTCAATTTTATATTTTTAGAGTATTAATTCAGCAAGTAAAATATCTTTCACATCTCAGGTGGATATTAACATCAACTTAAACCACCCAGTTGGAAAGATATTTTATCATTTAAAAAAAATAAAATTCTTCACTTTCCTTTACTTACTGAATGATTTGACCACCCGCCCCCACCTGAGTGTGTGTATGTGTGCATGCATTACTGGGTACCAAATGATTGATCAGCTTGATAGATAGTGTTAAAAAGAGAAATGACAGGCTCAAAATGGAGTCACTTGTGCTAAAACCAAGACTTAATACCTAAGCTAATTGCAGTTATAACCTTCCACAGGAATGTAATCCTAACTGGTCAGTGTGGGATTTTCTGGCCAGTATCAATGAGTTAATCCTTTCCATTCCACAAAGGAAGATGAGGTAGTATGTCACATAGACCCCTTCTGTTCCCCATATGGAGGTTATCTAAGCATGAAATAGTGTTTTGTTTGTTTGATTGCTTGTTTGGTTGGTTGGTTATGACTTCCTTGTCTTGTCTTGTAAAACCTTTCCCTTTCTGTAGCCCTTTGGAGATCCCCTCTAGTTGCTAGATGGGATGCTGCCTGATTCAAGAATCATTCAAGAGAGCAATTAGATCTTTACCATTTAATTGGTTAAATTTTGTTTTTAGCAATAAATAGGCATGATTTTTATCTATGACAGTTAAATATGCAACTTGAAAACTCTTGCCCCAATCATGAAATGATCTCTTCTACAAGGACCCCTGGTTCTTTCAGTGAAGAATAGTATTAGGGAATCCAATCTACAGGCTAGGATACACAATATATCATGCAACACACTATTGGAGATAAATAGAAGACACAAGAGAAGAAGATATTTAAATCACTGCAGTGAATGAGCAAAAAATTAACTTTCACCACAGTGATCATGAGATCAGGCTATTTTCAATTCAGCATGTTTCTTCCACTTTGCTCTAAAATGGGAGATTTTTAATTCACTTTCCTTTCTACCAGTTATCAAGTACTATATCTATACTGTCACACTTAATAATGTTATCAAATTATAGTTTTGTTGCTTTGTTTGTTTTGTTTTTTAACTTTATGCTCAAGCACTAGGAACTAGCTGCTAATTTTTTTTTTAACATCTTTATTTGGAGTATAATTACTTTACAATGGTGTGTTAGTTTCTGCGTTATAACAAAGTGAATCAGCTATACATATACATATATCCCCATATCTCCTCCCTTTTGCATCTCCCACCCACCCTCCCTATCCAACCCGTATAGGTGGTCACAAAGCACCAAGCTGATCTCCCTGTGCTATGCAGCTGCTTCCCACTAACTATCGGTTTTACATTTGGTAGTGTATACATGTACATGCCACTCTCTCACTTTGTCCCCGCTTACCCTTCCCCCTTTCTGTGTCCTCAAGTCCCTTCTCTAGTAGGTCTGCGTCCTTATTCCCGTCCTGTACCTAGGTTCTTCATGACCATTTGTTTTTCTTAGATTCCATATATATGTGTTAGCACACGGTATTTGTTTTTCCCTTTCTGACTTACTTCACTCGGTAGGACAGACTCTAGGTCCATCCACCTCACTACAAATAACTCAATTTCATTTCTTTTTATGACTGAGTAATATTTCACCATATATATGTGCCACGTCTTTATCCATTCATCTGTCGATGGACACTTATGATGCTTCTATGTCCTGGCTATTGTAAATAGAGCTGCAATGAACATTGTGGTACATGACCCTTTTGAATTATGGTTTTCACAGGGTATATGCCCATATGGGGTTGCTGGGTCATATGATAGTCCTATTTTTATTGTTTAAGTAACCTCCATACAGTTCCTAATAGTAGCTGTATCTATTTACATTCCCACCAACAGTGCAAGAGGATTCCCTTTCTCCACACCCTCTGAGCACTTATTGTTTCTAGATTTTTTGATTATGGCCATTCTGACTGGTGTGAGGTGATACCTCATTGTAGTTTTGATTCTCATTTCTCTAATGATTAGTGATGTTGAGCATTCTTTCCTGTGTTTGTTGGCTATCTATATATCTTCTTTGGAGAAATGACTATTTAGGTCTTCTGCCCATTTTTGGATTGGGTTGATTGTCTCTTTGAATGAGCTGCATGAGCTAGTGGTAAATTTTGAAGGTTAGTCCTTTGTCAGTTGCTTCATTGGCAAATATTTTCTCCCATTCTGAGGGTTGTCTTTTCGTCTTGTTTATGGTTTCCTTTGTTGTGCAAAAGCTTTTAAGTTTCATTAGGTCCCATTTGTTTATTTTTGCTTTTATTTCCATTTTGCTAGGAGGTGGGTCAAAAAGGATCTTGCTGTGATTTATGTCATAGAGTGTTCTGCCTATGCTGTCCTCTAAGAGATTTATAGTGTTTGGCCTCACATTTAGGTCTTTAATCCATTTTGAGTTTATTTTTGTGTATGGTGTTAGGGAGTGCTCTAATTTCATTCTTTTACATATAGTTGTCCAGTTCTCCAGCACCACTTATTGAAGAGGCTGTCTTTTCTCCATTGTATATTCTTGCCTCCTTTATCAAACGTAAGGTGACCATATGAGTGTGGGTTTATCTCTAGGCTTTCTATCCTGTTCCATTGATCTATATTTCTGTTTTTGGGCCAGTGCCATACTGTCTTGATTGCTGTAGCTTTGTAGTATAGTCTGAAGTGTTGGAGCCTGATTCCTCCAGCTTCATTTTTCTTTCTCAAGACTGCTTTGGCTATTCGGGGTCTTTTGTGTTTCCATACAAATTGTAAATTTTTTTGTTCTAGTTCTGAGGAAAATGCCATTTGTAGTTTGATAGGGATTGCATTGAATTGTAGATTGCTTTAGGTAGTATATTCATTTTCACAATATTGATTCTTTCGATCCAAAAACATGGTTTATCTCTCCATCTGTTTGTATCATCTTTAATTTCTTTAATCAGTGTCTTATAGTCTTCTTCATACAGGTCTTTTCTCTCCTTACATAGGTTTATTCCTAGGTATTTTATTCTTTTTGTTGCAATGGTAAATGGGAGTGTTTCCTTAATTTCTCTTTCAGATTTTTTATGGTAGCATCTTTAGGATTCTCTATGTATAGTATCATGTCATCTGCAAACAGTGACACCTTTACTTCTTTTCTGATTTGGATTACTTTTATTTCTTTTTCTTCTCTGATTGCTGTGTCTAAAACTTTCAAAGCTATGTTGAATGATAGTGGTGAGAGTGGACAACCTTGTCTTGTTCCTAATATTAGAGGAAATGCTTTCAGTTTTTCACCATTAAGAATGATGTTGGCTGTGGGTTTATCATATATGGCCTTTATTATGTTGAGGTAAGTTCCCTCTATGCCTACTTTCTGGAGAGTTTCTATCATAAATGGGTGTTGAATTTTGCTGAATTGAGATGATCATATGGTTTTTCTCCTTCAATTTGTTAATATGGTCTATCACATTGATTGATTTGCATATATTGAAGAATCCTTGAATTCCTGGGATAAACCCCAATTGATCATGGTGTGTGATCCTTTTAACGTGCTTCTGGATTCTGTTTGCTAGTATTTTGTTGAGGATTATTGCATCTATGTTCATCAGTGATATTGGCCTATAGTTGGCTTTTCTCTGTGATATCTTTGTCTGGTTTGGTATCAGGGTGATGGTGGCCTCGTAGAATAAGTTTGGGAGTGTTCCTCCCTCTGCTGTATTTTGGAAGAGTCTGAGAAGGATAGGTGTCAGCTCTTCTCTAAATGTTTTATAGAATTCACCTGTGAAGCCATCTGTCCTGGGTTTTTGTTTGTTGAAAGATTTTAAATTACAGTTTCAATTTCATTGCTTGTGATAGGTCTGTTTATATTTTCTAAATCTCCCTGGTTCAGTCTTGGAAAATTGTACCTTTCCAAGAATTTGTCCATTTTTTCATGGTTGTCCATTTTACTGGCATATAGTTGTTCATAGTAGTCTCTTATAATCCTTTGTATTTTTGCAGTGTGAGTTGTGATTTCTCCATTTTCATTTTCTAATTTTATTGATTTGCATCCTCTCCCTTTTTTCTGGATGAGTCTGGCTAAGGGTTTGTCAGTTTTGTTGTTTATCAATCTTCTCAAAGGAACAGCTTTTAGTTTTATTTATTTTTGCTATTGTTTTCTTTGTTTCTATTTCATTTATTTCTGCTCTGATCTTTATGATTTATTTCTTTCTACTGACTTTGAATTTTCTTTGTTCTTCTTTCTCTAATTGCTTTAGGTGTAAGTTTAGGCTGTGTATTTGAGACTTTTGCTAAAGTTCCTTTAGCATTTGCTGTAAAGCTGGTTTGGTGGTGCTGAATTCTCTTAACTTTTGCTTGTCTGTAAATGTTTTAATTTCGCCATCGAATCTGAGTGAGAATCTTGCTGGGTAGAGTAATCTTGGTTGTAGGTTTTTCCCTTTCATCACTTTAAATATGTCCTGTGACTCCTTATGGCTTGCAGTTTCTGCTGAAAGATCAGCTGTTAACCTTATGGGGATTCCTTTGCATGTTATTTGTTGCTTTTCCCTTGATGCTTTTAATACTTTTTCTTTGTATTTAGTTTTTGATAGATTGATTAATATGTGTCTTGGCATGTTTCTTCTTGGAATTTCTGCTCTATGGTAGTTATTTCCACTATTTTATCTTCCAGGTCACTTATCTTTTCTTCTGTTATTCTGCTATTGATTCCTTCTAGAGAATTTTTAATTGTATTTATTGTGTTGTTCATCTGTTACTTTTTCTTTGTATTTAGTTTTTGATAGATTGATTAATATGTGTCTTGGCATGTTTCTTCTTGGAATTATCCTGTATGGGACTCTGCGCTTCCTGGACTTGATTGACTATTTCCTTTCCCAAATTAGGGAAGTTTTCATCTATAATCTGTTTAAATATTTTCTCTGTCCATTTCTTTTTCTTCTATTTCCAAGATTTTTGATCATCCTTACTATCATTACTCTGAATTCTTTTTCAGGTAGACTGCCTATTTCCTCTTCATTTGTTTGGTTTGTTGGGTTTTTACCTTGCACCTTCATCTGCTGTATGTTTCTCTGTTTTCTCATTTTGCTTAACTTACTGTGTTTCTGGTCTCCTTTTCACAGGCTGCAGGTTCGTAGTTCCCATTGTTTTTGGTGTCTGCCCCCAGTGCTAAGTTTCGTTCAGTGGGTTGTGTAGGCTTCCTGGTGGAGGGGATTAGTGCCTGTATTCTGGTGGATGAGGCTGGATCTTGTCTTTCTGGTGGGCAGGTCCACGTCTGGTGGTGTGTTTAGGGGTGTCTGTGACACTATTATGATTTTAGGCCGCCTCTCTGCTAATGGATGGGGTTGTGTACCTGTTTTGCTAGTTGTTTGGCAAAGAGTGTCCAGCACTGTAGCTTGCTGGTCATTGAGTGCAGCTGGGTCTTAGCGTTGAGTTGGTGATCTCTGGTACAGCTTTTGCCATTTAATATTACGTGTAGCTGGGAGGTCTTTGGTAGACCAATGTCTTGAACTCGGCTCTCCCACCTCAGAGGCACAAGCCTGACACCCAGCCAGAGTACCAAGAATCTGCCAGCCACACAGATCTGAAGAAAAGGGAGAAAAAGAGAAAGAAAGAAAGAAAGAAAGAAAGAAAGAAAGAAAGAAAGAAAGAAAGAAAGGAAGGAAGGAAGGAAGAAAGGAAGGAAGAAAGAAAAGAAAGGAAGAAAGAAAGAAGGAAAGAAAAGAATGAAAGAAAAAGAAAGAAAGAAGAAAGAAAGAAAAGAAGGAAGGAAGGAAGGAAGAGAGAAAGAAAGCAGCAAAAAAGAGAAGTTATTGAAATAAAATTTTAATTTTTAAAAACTATTAAAAATAAAAAACATTAAAAAGTATTAAAAAACAAAAGAAGAGAGCAACCAAACCAAAAAACCAATGATAACAAGTGCTAAAAACTATACTAAAAAACAAAACAAAACAAAAAAAAACAGACAGAACCCTAGGACAAATGGTAAAACCAAACTATACAGACAAAATCACACAAAAAAAGCATACACATACACACTCAGAAAAAGAGAAAAAGGAAATATATATATATATATATATACATATACATATATATATAAAGATAGGAAAAGAGCAACCAAATCAATAAACAAATCTACGAATGATAATAAACTCTAAATACTAAACTAAGATAAACATAAAACCAGAAACAAATTAGATGCAGAAAGCAAACCCCAAATCTACAAGTTGTTCCCAAAGTCCACCACCTCAATTTTGGGATAATTCTTTGTCTATTCTGGTATTTCACAGATGAAGCATACATCAATTTGATTGTGGAGGTTTAATCCGCTGCTCCACAGGCTGCTGGGAGAAATTTCCCTTTCTCTTCCTTGTTCGCACAGCTCCTGGGGTTCAGCTTTGGATTGTCCCTGCCTCTGCATATAGGTCACCTGAGGGCGTCTGTTCCCACCCAGACCAGACGGGGTTAAAGGAGCAGCTGATTAGGGGGCTCTGGCTCACTCAGTCCGGGTGGAGGGAAGGGTACAGAATGCGGGGCGAGCCTGCAGCAGCAGAGATATAACATTGCATTAGCCTGAGGTGTGCCATGTGTTCTCCCAGGGAAGTGGTCCCTGGATCACGGGACCCTGGCAGTGGAGTGTTTCACAGGCTGCCGGGAGGGGAGGTGTGGATAGTGACCTGTGCTTGCACACAGGCTTCTTAGTGGCTGCAGCAGCAGCCTTAGCATTTCATGCCCGTCTCTGGTCTCTGGTGTCCACACTAATAGCCGTGGCCCACACGCTTCTCTGGAGCTTGTTTAGGTGGTGCTCTGTATCCCCTCTCCTCACACACCCCTAAACAATGGTCTCTTGCCTCTTAGGCAGGTCCAGACTTTTACTGGACTCCCTCCCTGCTAGCCGTGGCGCACTAGCCCCCTTCATGCTGTGTTCATGCAGTCAACCCCAGTCCTCTCCCTGGAATCTGACCTTCGAAGCCTGAGCCTCAGCTCCCAGCCCCCAGCCATCCCAGCAGGCCAGTGAACAGAGAAGCTTCTTGGGCTGGTGAATGCTGGTTGGCACAGATCCTCTGTGCAGGCATCTCTGTGCTTTGCCCTCTGCACCCCTGTTGCTGCGTTCTCCTGCGTGGCTCCGAAGCTTCCCCCCCGCCCACCCCCCATCTCCACCAGTGAAGGGACTTCCTAGTGTGTGGAAACTTTTCCTCCTTCACAGCTCCCTCCCAGAGGTGCAGGTTCTGTCCCTATTCTATTGTCTCTGTTTTTTCTTTTTTCTTTTGACCTACCCAGTTACATGGGGAGTTTCTTGCCTTTTGGGAAGTCTGAGGTCTTCTGTCAGTGTCAGTAGGTGTTCTGTAGGAGTTGTTCCACTTGTAGATGTATTTCTGATGTATTTATGGGGAGGAAGGTGATCTCTATGTCTTTCTCCTCTGCCATCTTAAAGGTCTCCCCAGTATATCTTTTTTAATGAATTTAACACTACATGTTTTTAAGGGATGGTGAAAAACCCCTCCCCCTCCCTACTGGTTTCTTCTTTCTGACTATACTGTTTCTCAAGTTGCTTCCTGTAGCATTTACTGCATATATCTGAACTGCGATTTGGGCTCTTACATGGTTGGCTTCCAGGTTTTATAAATGTCTCACTCATTTTCTCCTCTTATCTTTACAACCATTTTAAAGTTCTTATTGGTGGGTAAGTAATGATGAAAGGTACAAGCAAGTGACCTCTTGTATATTTCTGGAGAAGTAATTAGTGAGTTAGATCCTCCAGGGACATAGGTGATATATTACAGCTTGTAGGTGGTTTGGCATTGAGGATATTACTCCACCTACACAACTCTAATCAACTTATGTATTTTAAAGCAGAGGTAAGACAACAACAGCAGATGAAAGAAAATGTGTTTATAAACAATATATGTGTATTTTCAGGGCTGACACAGAGAATTTATAGACATTCATTACATACTTAATGTCACACTGACAACTGATGGTGGAAGTAGATAAATTTCAGTAAACCCTTTAATGTATATTTCAACAAACACTGATAAGGAACTCTGAGCTTAGATTTCACAATAAGAAAAAAATAAACAATGCAAACTAAGCAAACTTACTCTTTGCCTTCCCCTAAGGGTAGTCAGGCTTGACATTATCTCCAGAGACATTTACTGTGGCATAAGTGTGACCAGAAAACTGAATTGCAGAGCAGTGTATTACTTAGAACAGTAAAGGTAGCAGTGCTTATTTCCATGCAAATGTTCCATTTCCTGTTGACAATGTCAAGCTAAATATTTAATTGATCTCATTAAACATGTTCAGGTATTTTTACATCACACGTTGTGAATTTAAAATGAGACTATATTGATTAAGATAAGGCACTGGAATAAAAATTCTTCTAGCCCTGTCATGAGCTCTCATAAATATCTTGGTTGAAACCACTTACCATTTCTATATCTATAGTTCCAGACCAATTTCCAAATTGTTAATCAGGAATGATGGACCTCATGTCTGGCCTGGGTAGGGAATAGATATTGAGCTCCTATTCCAAAGAAATGTATTTTTTAATCCTATAGTGGGAGAGAATGGAATGTTAATCCACTCCACCACACCATTGTCCTATCAACTTTCTGGTCTCTAAAGAGTAAATGCAAATACCTAGCTTGAATTCCACCAGTACCCATTTAAAGCCTGACTGACATCACTAATTGGTCATATCACTCTTGGCTTTTCAGCTGAGATGTGGTGTCAGAATTCTTGTCAAATAGTTCCTTAAGAAGCCAGTCTTAATAGTTCAGAATCACCTCCTGAGATGGAACGTATTTTGTCATTGCCATTTCAACCCTGATCAGGCATACTGGCTTCCTAGCTCCTTATAGACTGATTTTAGTTTCCCCCCATACATAAGAAAAGCTCTTATAGATGCTTCCTTGATTTCTTGATAATAATAAACATATTCCTGTCTTTTTCTCTAGCAGAGGATAGAGTCTAGGCTATCTGTGCATTGATTATCATTTTATTTCTCAATCCAGATTATTAGTACCAAAAAAGTAGAAACCTAAAATAGAAAAGCAAAGAAAAGCTAGTGTTAAAGACCAAAACAGATTCCTTGCTTTAATCTTCATTTGCCTTGATAGCTGTAGTTATTACAACCATCTACAGATCTCACTTAAGCAAAAGGTTTCCATTATCCACCATATGCTCAGTTCTCCAAGGTTCTGCTCTCATTTCTTTTCTCTGGAAAAAAAAAAAAAATCAAGCAAACAAAAATCACCCATGTTTTGTGGGGGTGGGAAGGAGGGGTTGGGGAATGCATGTATGAGGAGTAGTGATGGACTTAGCTTAATTTCTATTCACTCATCCATTATTTTATTCAGTAGCTATTTAGCATCTGTGATCTGCCAGCAGTAGTGAGCCTAACAAGAGTATGGCAGTGAGCTGAACAAACTCAAAGAGCTTATGGTCTAAAATGGAAGGGAGAAATTAAATAATGGACAAATATGTAAATACAAACTGTATTAAGCTCTAAGAAAAAAAAGTAGAGGGACTTGGGAAAACAGAGGAGAGAATTGATCTAGTCTAGAAGGAAGAAGCTTTTCTGGGGATGTAAGGTTTATGCTAAACTCGAAAGACTGAGTAGGATTTAATCAGGTGGAGGGTAGATGCCTGAGAAGTAAGAAGAGCCTTCCAGGCAGAGGGAATAACATGTGCCAAATCCTTGAGGCAAGAAGCTATATGGTAATTTTGAAGAACTGAGTGCAAATAAAAAGCAGAATGAGGAGCAGATCCCAGTAAATGGTGGAAGATGTTGCTAGAGAGCTAAGCAGAGCCTTGGTAGACAGTGTGGGGGCTTGTGGACCCTGCCGATGGCAGAAGCTCAAGTGCTTTAAACAAATGTATCACACCATGGTTTGTGTTTGTTTTTATTTGAGATCACTCAAAGAACCAGAGTGGATATTAATAGAAAAGTTAAGAGGCTACTGCACTTGTGTAGGTGTGACATGATGACAGCTTGGACAAAAGTCATGGTGATAGAGATGAAGATAAGTGGACAGATTAAGGGGATATTTAGAAAGAAAAATCAACAGTGCTATAAGATGGTGGGGGTAGAGGGAATAACTGGAAAAGTCGGGATTAATAATGATTTTAAAATACTAGTTGGGGGGCTTCCCTGGTGGCGCAGTGGTTGAGAGTCCACCTGTCGATGCAGGGGACACGGGTTCGTGCCCTGGTCCGGGAAGATCCCACTTGCCACGGAGCGGCTGGGCCTGTGAGCCATGGCTTCTGAGCCTGCGCAGTCCGGAGCCTGTGCTCCGCAACAGGAGAGGCCACAACAGTGAGAGGCCCGCGTACCGAAAGAAAAAAAAAAAAAAAAAACTAGTTGCACCCCTGGATTGAGTGTTTTGCTATTTACTAAGACAGGACACACTGGGGAAAGACTAGATTTAGAGGATTTACGGTGTGAGTTTTGTATAATTGATATATCAGTGAGTTTTTCAAATAGAGTTGGCAAATAAGCTGTTGGATATACTGATCTGGATCACTGTGGGGTGAAAATGTAAATATGAGAGGCATTCACATATATCCACTCATTTTCTGATTACTTTCATAAAGATTCATTCAATTCAATTAAGATATTTTTGTCTAACATCATACATAGGGCCAGTTTCCCTATGACAGACAGATTTTATATTTTGTAGAGATGGATTGTTTTCTACATTACAAAGTAGGTATACAAGTGGGGGGGAGATTTACTGACATGCATTGAGCAAATACTGCTGCCAAGTACTGGACTAGGTACTCACATACATTACTTCATTCAATCAATCTCATACCCTGGGTACTATGCACCATTACAAAGGGGAGAAAACTGAGGTTCAGAGAAATTGAAAGAACTAAATCAAGATCCTTCAGCAACTAGAGTGTAATTCTGAGCACCCGTGTTCTTTCCACTGTGACAGTTTCTTTCTCAAGAGTTTCAAAAAAAGTAAATGATTGTATGATAGCATGTATGATATCCAAATGCAATGTTTCTGATATTATCTTTTTTCTTTCACTTAGAGTATGATTTAATGTTGAATAATATTTTAAATAAATTTGCTACTAGATAATATTTATCAGAGAGTCAATTAAAAGTAGTTGTTCAACAAAATTTTATTGAACACTGACTATATGCTAAAGTATGGTATTACTAGTGCTATGAGAATACAAATACAAAAAGTGGCACCCCATACCTTCAGTTTATTCCTCATCTAGTAGGAAAGGCAGGGAAATATGACCATGATATTTATTAACTGCTACCTATGTGCCAAACATTGTGTTAATTATTTTACATGGTTTCTCTCAAGCCATATTATATGATTGTGAGCTAAGTAGGTATTACGTTTTCTGTGTTACAGATGAGGAAAATTAGGTTCAAGCCCATCCAGTAATTACCAGAGCTAAGTTTTGTATTGAGTTCTGTCAGGGTCTATATCTCAAATTTATGATTAGATTATTCTGTCTGTCTGTCTCTCTCTCTCTCTCGCTCTCTCTCAGATTAATAGTTGAACAGATCATGTAATGTGTTATACTAGTTTCCTGTATCATGTAAAATGGGAAAACAAAAGAAGGAATAGTCATACTAATGATACTTTCTAGAAAGACAGAAAATACTGAGTTTTCTATTTAAAATTTACTTTTATTAAGAGAAGAAAAATGTATATGTTTACTAAATGTTAACAATAAAATCTTATACATTTTTCCATGAGATTGAGAATTGAAACCCATTGTAGGGAAATGGTGCATTTTAAAAGTCTTTATTAGTTCAGAACTTAAGGCAGTGTCTTATACTGTCTTCCATATGAGGACCACAATTTATTTTACAGGTTTTGTGCCATTTTCTAATTTAACTTAGTATTACAGATTTTAGAACTATTTTATTTTTATTTTCCCTTGAAATTAGATATCGTCAAAGCACATATCAAATTTTAAAATAATTTTCCTTCTATTTATTGGGGGTCAATTTGAAAGATATTTCAATTTAAATAGCATACGCTGAAGTTTAACTATTGCTTTATTTGGACTGTCACTGAAAAAAAAAAAAAACTCTCTTTATATGTAGGTGGATCACCTGGCTACAGTGAATATCTATTTCTGAAATAGAAAGGAAAATATTAGTAAAGGAGGCCAAGGTTCTTAAACAGCTTACAGATATGGCTTTCATATTTTAAACATTCAACATTAATGCTTCATGAAATCTAGCATGTTTATACTATTTAATCAGAGTCTGAAGAGAAGGGGAGCTTCTAGTTGCCCTTAACTGTCTTTAGAGCCAAAAGAACATATATTCGGAAAAGAAAAAAAAACAACTTTCACAAATAAAGCTTTCCACTATTTTCTAATATTTTGACTCACATGGTTAAATGTGTGGATATGTCACATTATTTAAAACAATTTCATGTTATGAAAACAAACTGCTTTTGTACTTTGTATGCTTGTGCTTTGGTATCCTACTAGGTACCAGATGCCATACTTACTTACAAAGATGGTGTCATGCAATCTGTTTTCAAGAAGCTCACGATCTCTTGAGGGAGGGAAACAGACAAAACAAATACTCTAATGCTGAAAGTTAAACAAATAATGAAATAGATGACCTAGTTCTGTATGATATAAGAGAAGAAAAGCAAAGAACTTAAAAGTAAAGGGAAGGAGAATAGAAGAGAGAAAAAGGGGACAAGGGAGGAAGTGAGATAAGGACAGTGGAGAGGGGAAAGAAGGAAAATAGTAAGGAAGATGAGGAAAGAGAGATCTACAGAAGCACAGAGTGTTAGTCCTATCCCTACCTTCTCAAAATAATTTGTGAAGGTCACTCATGGTCATGTCTGTTTGTGTATCTATGTGTAAGTGTCTTTGGGGTGTATACACAGAAGTTAAATTAACAGGTTTAATATATATTCATGCCTAATCTAACTACCACGGGCTTGTTTCCCAAAATGACTGCATCAGTTTACAACTGCAGCAGCAGCAAATGCAACAACAAAAAAGTGCATATTTCCCCATTCTCACCAGCACTTGCTATCTTTATTATGATTTTAATTTTATTGCTCTTATTTCTTGTGCAGTGAGTAGCTTTTCAGATACATATTAATCCCTTTTATTTTCCTTTACTCCATTGCCTACTCACATTTTTTGCTAAATGTTCTGTCTTATGTATGAATTCTTGGTCAGCTATATATTTGCAATGTTTTTTTCTTAATGTGTACCCACTCAGTCTTTTAAAACTCTATCTATGATAGATTTTACTTTATAATTTTAATTGCTATATATTTTATTCTCATTTTATTTATTGTTATAGTTTCTTTTTCCTTAATCTTTAAAAATCAAATCCTATATTTCTTTTTCTGTATACAACAATTCCAATATCTCATGTCCTCAGTGGACTCCAAACCCATTGTTTTTTTATATTCAAGGTGGCTTGTTGCTTCATGTCCTTGGGAGTCTGGGTGTGGAGTTCACTGTGACATCTTAACCTGTAGGAATCCTATAGACCTAAGGAGACCCTTTGCTCCAGAGAGGATTTTTCATCTGATTCTTTTCCATGATGATTGTGCAATTACCACAAAATGCAAAAATGTAGGAGTATAGATGTTAATTTATTCATATTTTGGATATTTTCAAATCTGAATTTACTCTGATCATTTTAAGTGGAAATAAAATTTCTGGGGGCAGTCCAAAAATTTCTGGGAAAGGCTTGAAGCTTTTTGAGAGTTTTCTGAAAGACATAAATATAGAACATCAACTAAAATGTGCTACAATCCAAGTATTCTAAAGTCTTCTAAGAATTGGTTCTCGTGGAAACCAGGCAGTATTGTGGGAAAAAAATGCTACCTATCAAAAACGTTTGGTTGATACTTGGGGTAATGTTTTCTAAATTCTATGTTATTCTTAATGCTAATTTGGTGGTAGTTTCTGTCATTTTAGAATCTTTTTTTAAAAAGTGAGATTGATGCAATACAAAGATATTGAATTCCTACATTTATTTTGAGGTCTTTCAGAAATTGCAATTTAGAATTAAAATAAAAGTGCCGGCAATAAGAGACTTATAATGATACAAGGGCCCACGGAAATAAAAAGCCAAAAGAGGATTGTAAGCATGTTTTTCTCTTTTGTACCATTTGTGATCCTTGTGACTTTAAGTGTCATATGTATATTTTGGGAGATTTGCTTGGATTGATGTTAGAATATCTTTTCTTTTTCAGAGTGCTTATGTCCAAGTGACACTAAAAGGAAAATCATGAAAAAGTTAGCAGCCAGACAGAGTATCAGTGCTGACCAGCACTCACCAGCCAGAGAGGCTTGACTGCCTACCCACCGGCCAAGACAGATTGGGGCTGGGAGTTCAGGCTCAGGCTTCAGAGGTCAGATCCCAGCGAGAGGACTGGGGTTGGCTGCGTGAACACAGCATGAAGGGGGCTAGTGCACCACAGCTACCAGGGAGGGAGTCCAAGAAAAAGTCTGGACCTGCCTAAGAGGCAAGAGACAATTGTTTAGGGGTGCGCGAGGAGAGGGGATTCAGAGCACCGCCTAAACAAGCTCCAGATGAGGGCTCAAGCTGTGGCTATCAGCGCGGACACCAGAGACGGGCATGAAAGGCTAAGGCTAAGGCTGCAGCTGCAGCCACCAAGAAGCCTGTGTGCAAGCACAGGTCACTATCCACACCTCCCCTCCCAGGAGCCTGTAAAGCCCGCCTCTACCAGGGTCCCATGATCAAGGAACAACTTCCCCAGGAGAACACAAGGTGTGCCTCAGACTGGTGCAACATCACACCAGCCTCTGCCGCCATAGGCTCGCCCTGAACTCCATACCCTTCCCTCCCCCCGGTCTGAGTGAGCCAGAGCTCCCCAATCAGCTGCTCCTTTAACACCATCCTGTCTGGGTAGGAACAGACACCCTCAGGCGACCTACATGCAGAGACAGGGCCAATCCAAAGCTGAACCCCAGGAGCTGTGCGAACAAAGAAGAGAAAGGGAGATTTCTCCCAGCAGCCTCAGGAGCAGCAGGTTAAATCTCCACAATCAAATTGGTCTACCCTTCATCTGTGGAATAACTGAATAGACAGTGATTCATCCCAAAATTGAGTTGCTGGACTTTAGGAGCAGCTGTAGACTTGGGGATTCCTTTCTGCATCTAATTTGTTTCTGGTTTTATGTTTATCTTAGTTTAGTATTTAGAGTGTATTATTATTGGTAGATTTGTTTATTGATTTGGTTGCTCTCTTCCTTTCCTATTTTTATATATAGATATATATATATTTTTTTCCTTTTTCTCTTTTTCTGAGTCTGTATGTGTATGCTTTTTTGTGTGATTTTGTCTGTAGAGCTTTGGTTTTACCATTTGTCCTAGGGTTCTGTCTGTCCGTTTGGGTTTTGAAAAATTTTTTTTGTAGTATAGTTTTTATAACTTATCATTGGTGGATTTGTTTTTTCGTTTGGTTGCTCTCTTCTTTCTTTCTTACTTTTTTTTAGTTACTTTTAAATTTTTTACTTTGAATATTTTAAAAATATTTTTTATTGTAATAACTTTCTTTCCCTTCTTTCTTTCTCTTTCTTTCTTTCTTCCTTCCTTCCTTCCTTCCTTCCTTCCTTCCTTCCTTCCTTCCTTTCTTTCTTCCTCTTTTTCTCCCTTTTCTTCTGATTGTGGGGCTGATAGAGCCTTGGTGCTCTGGCTGCGTGTCAGGTTGTGCCTCTGAGGTGAGAGAGCAGAGTTCAGGACATTGGTCCACCAGAGACCTCTTGGCTCCACATAATATCAAATGGCAAAAACTCTACCACAGATCACCAACTCAACGCTAAGACCCAGCTCCACTCAACGATCACCAAGCTACAGTGCTGGACACCCTATGCCAAACAACTAGCAAGACAGGTACACAACCCCACCCGTTAGCAGAGAGGGTGACTAAAATCATCATAAGGTCACAGACACCCCAAAACATACCACTGGATACGGTTCTGCCCACCAGATTGACAATATCCAGCCTCATCCACCAGAACACAGACAACTAGTCCGCTCCGTAAAGAAGCCTACACAACCCACTGAAACAACCTTAGCCACTGGGGGCAGACACCAAAAACAACGGGAACTATGAACGTGCTGCCTGTGAAAAGGAGACCAGAAACACAGTAGGTTAAGCAAAATGAGAAGACAGAGAAACAGCAGATGAAGGTGCAAGGTAAAAACCCACCAGACCAAACAATTGTAGAGGAAATAGGCAGTCTAACTGAAAAATAATTCAGAGTAATAATAGTAAAGATGATCCAAAATCTTGGAAATAGAATGGAGAAAATACAAGAAACGTTTAACAAGGACCTAGAAGAATTAACCGCAAACAAACAATGATGAATTACACAATAAATGAAATTTAAAATTCTCTAGAAGGAATCAATAGCAGAATAACTGAGACAGAAGAACAGATAAGTGACCTGGAAGATAAAATAGTGGAAATAACTACCATAGAGCAGAATAAAGAAAAAAGAATGAAAAGAATTAAGGTCAGTCTAGAGACCTCTGGGACAACATTAAATGCACCAACATTCGAATTATAGGGGTCCCAGAAGAAGAAGAGAAAAAGAAAGGGATGGAGAAAATATTTGAAGAGATTATAGTTGAAAACTTCCCTAATATAGGAAAGGAAATACTTAGTCAAGTCCAGGAACCTCAGAGAGTCCCACACAGGATAACTCCACAGACAACTAGTCCGCTCCGTAAAGAAGCCTACACAACCCACTGAAACAACCTTAGCCACTGGGGGCAGACACCAAAAACAACGGGAACTATGAACGTGCTGCCTGTGAAAAGGAGACCAGAAACACAGTAGGTTAAGCAAAATGAGAAGACAGAGAAACAGCAGATGAAGGTGCAAGGTAAAAACCCACCAGACCAAACAATTGTAGAGGAAATAGGCAGTCTAACTGAAAAATAATTCAGAGTAATAATAGTAAAGATGATCCAAAATCTTGGAAATAGAATGGAGAAAATACAAGAAACGTTTAACAAGGACCTAGAAGAATTAACCGCAAACAAACAATGATGAAGACAGACTAAGAGACCTCTGGGGCAACATTAAGTGCAACAACATCACATTACAGGGGTCCCAGAAGGAGAAGAGAGAGAGAAAGGACCAGAGAAAATATTTGAAGAGATTATAGTTGAAAACTTCCCTAATATAGGAAAGGAAATACTTAGTCAAGTCCAGGAACCTCAGAGAGTCCCACACAGGATAACTCCAAAGAGAAACATGCCAAGACACATATTAATCAAACTATCAAAAACTAAATACAAAGAAAAAATATTAAAAGCAGCAAGGGAAAGGCAACAAATAACATGAAAAGGAATCCTGATAAGGTTAACAGCTGATCTTTCAGCAGAAACTCTGCAAGCCAGAAGGGAGTCGCAGGACATATTTAAAGTGATGAAAGGGAAAAACCTACAACAAGATTACTCTACCCAGCAAGGATCTCACTCAGATTTGACAGAGAAATTAAAACATTTACAGACAAACAAAAGTTAAGAGAATTCAGCACCACAAAACCAGCTTTACAACAAATGCTACAGGAACTTCTCTAGGCAGGACACACAAGAGAAGGAAAAGACCTACCGTAAAAAACCCAAAACAATTAAGAAAATGGTAGTAGGAACATACATATGGATAGCTACCTGAAATGTAAATGGATTAAATGCTCCAACCAAAAGACACAGACTGGCTGAATGGATACAAAAACAAGACCCATATATATGCTGTCTACAAGGGACCCACTTCAGACCTAGGGACACATACAGATTGAAAGTGAGGGGATGGAAAAAGATATTCCATGCAAATGGAAATCAAAAGAAAGCTGGAGTAGCAATTCTCATATCAGACAAAATGGACTTTAAAATAAACACTATTACAAGAGATAAAAAAGGACACTACATAATGATCAAGGGATCAATCCAAGACAAGATATAACAATTGTAAATATTTATGCACCCAACACAGGATCACCTCAATATATAAGGCCAATGCTAACTGCCATAAAAGGGGAAATCGACAGTAACACAATCAAAGTACGGGACTTTCACCAATGGACAAATCATCCAAAAAGAAAATAAATAAGGAAACACAAGGTTTATAATTTTTTTTTTAACCCACATTTGTTTATTTATTTATTTTTGGCTGTGTTGGGTCTTTGTTTCTGTGTGAGGGCTTTCTCTAGTTGTGGCAAGCGGGGGCCACTCTTCATCACGGTGGGCGGGCCTCTCAGTATTGTGACCTCTTATGTTGCGGAGCACAGGCTCCAGACGTGCAGGTTCAGTAGTTGTGGCTCACGGGCCTAGTTGCTCCACAGCATGTGGGATCCTCCCAGACCAGGGCTCGAACCCGTGTCCCCTGCATTAGCAGGCAGATTCTCAACCACTGTGCCACCAGGGAAGCCCCAAACACAAGGTTTAAATGATACATTATACAAGATGGACTTTATTGATATTGATAGGGCAATCCATCCCAAAACAACAGATTACACTTTCTTCTCACATGCTCATGAACATTCTCCAGGATATATCATATCTTGGTTCACAAATCAAGCTTTGGTGAATTTAAGAAAAGTGAAATCGTTGAAGTATCTCTCCTGACCCCAATGCTATGAGACTAAATATCAATTACAGGAAAAAGACTGTAAAAAATAAAAACACATGGATGCTAAGCAATACACTACTAAATAATCAAGAGATCACTGAAGAAATCAAAGAGGAAATCAAAGAATACCTAGAAACAAATGACAATGAAAACGCGACAATCCAAAACCTATGTGATGCAGCAAAAGCAATTCTAAGAGGGAAGTTTATAGCAATACAATCCTACCGCAAGAAACATGAAACATCTCAAATAAAGAACCTAATCTTACACCTCAAGCAATTAGAGAAAGAGGAACAAAAAAACCCCAAAGTTACCAGAAGGGAAGAAATCATGAAGATCAGATGAGAAAAAAATTAAAAAGAAATGCAGGAAACAAGAGCAGAGATCAATAAAACTAAAAGCAGGTTCTTTGAGAAGATAAACAAAATTGATAAACCACTAGCCAGACTCATCAAAAAAAAAAAAAAAAGGAGAAGACTCAAATCAAGAGAATTAGAGATAAAAAAGGAGAAGTAACAACTGACACTGCAGAAATACAAAGGATCATGCGAGATAACTACAAGCAACTATATGCCCAAAAAATGGACAACTAGGAAAAAATGGAAATATTCTTAGAAAAGCACAACCTTCTGAGATGAACCAGGAAGAAGTAGAAAATATAAACACACCAATCACCAGCACTGAAATTGAGACTGTGATTAAAAATCTTCCAACAAACAAAAGCCCAGGACCAGAAGACTTCACAGGTGAATTCTATCAAACATTTAAAGAAGAGCTAACACCTATCCTTCTCAGACAATTCCAAAATATAGCAGAGGGAGGAACATTCCCAAACTTATTCTATGAGGCCACCATCACCCTGATACCAAAACCAGACAAAGATGTCACAAAGAAAGACAACTACAGACCAATATCACTGATGAACATAGATGCTATTTTGTTAATCCTCAACAAAATACTAGAAAAAAGAATCTATCAGCAAATTAAAAGGATCATACAGCATGATCAAGTGGGGTTTAATCCCAGGAATGCAAGGATTCTTCAATATATGCAAATCAATCAATGTGATAAACAATATTCACATTAAAAGGATCATACACCATGATCAAGTTGGGTTGATCCCAGGAATGCAAGGATTCTTCAATGTATGCAAATCAATCAGTGTAATACATCTTATCAACAAATTGAAAGATAACAGCCATATTGTAATCTCAATAGATGCAGAAAAGGCTTTTGACAAAATTCAATACAAATTTATGATAAACACCCCCCAGAAAGTAGGCATAGAGGGAACTTCCTTCAACATAATAAAGGCCATATATGACAAACCCACAGCGAACATCATTCTCAATGGTGAAAAACTGAAACCATTTCCTCTAAGATCAGGAACATGACAAGGTTGACCACCCTCACCACTATCATTCAACATAGTTCTGGAAGTTTTAGTCACAGCAATCGGAGAAGAATAAGAAATAAAAGGAATCCAAATCAGAAAAGAAGAAGTAAAGCTGCCAGTGTTTGTAGATAACATGATACTATACATAAAGAATCCTAAAGAGGCTACCAGAAAACTACTAGAGCTAATCAATGAATTTGGTAAAGCAGCAGGATATAAAATTAATGCATATAAATCTCTTGCATTCCTATACAGTAAGGATGAAAAATCTGGAAAAGAAATTAAGGAAACACTCCCATTTACCATTGCAACAAAAAGAATAAAATACCTAGTAATAAACTTACCTAAGGAGATAAAAGACCTGTATGCAGAAAACTATAAGACACTGGTTAAAGCAAGTAAAGATGAAACAAACAGATGGAGAGATATACCATGCTCTAGGATTGGAAGAATCAACATTGTGAAAATGAATATACTACTCAAAGCAATCTACATATTCAGTGCAATCTCTATCAAACTACCAATGGTATTTTTCACAGAACTAGAACAAAAAAATTCACAATTTGTATGGAAACACAACACCTCCTAGCAAAATGGAAATAAAAACAAAAATAAACAAATGGGACCTAATGACACTTGAAAGCTCTTGCACAGCAAAAAGAAACCATAAACAAGATAAAAAGACAACCTCCAGAATGGGAGAAAATATTTGCAAATGTAGCAACTGACAAAGGATTAATCTCAAAAATTTACAAGCAGCTCTTGCAGCTCAATATCAAGAAAACAAACAACCCAATCCCAAAATGGGCAGAAGACCTAAATAGACATTTCTCCAAGAAGATATACAGATTGCCAAGAAACTCATGAAAGGATGTTCCGTATCACTAATCATTAGAGAAATGCAAATCAAAACTACAATGAGGTATCACCTCACACCAGTCAGACTGGCCATCCTCAAATATCTACAAACAATGAATGCTGGAGAGGGTGTGGAGAAAGGGGAACCCTCTTGCACTGTTGGGGGGAATGTAAATTGATAGAGCCACTATGGAGAACAGGCTGGAGGTTCCTTAAAAAACTAAAAATAGAACTACCATACGACCCAGCAATCCCACTACTGGGCATACACCCTGAGAAAACCATAATTCAAAAAGGATCATGTACCACAATGTTCATTGCAGCACTATTCACAATAGCCAGGACATGGAATCAACTTAAATGTCCATCGACAGATGAATGGATAAAGATGTGGCACATATATACAATCGAATATTCCTCAGCCATAAAAATAAAAACGAAATTGCGTTATTTGTAGTGAGGTGGATGGACCTAGAGTCTGTACTACAGAATGAAGTAAGTCAGAAAGAGAAAAACAAACATCATATGCTAACACATATATATGGAATCTAAAGAAAAAAATGGTTCTGAAGAACTTAGGGGTAGGATAGGAATAGATGCAGACGTTGTGAATGGACTTGAGGACACGAGGAAGGGGAAGGGGAAGCTGGGACAAAGTGAGAGAGTGGCATGGACTCATATATACTGCCGAGTGTAAAATAGATAGCCAGTGGGAAGCAGCCGCATAGCACAGGGAGATCAGCTCAGTGCTTTGTGACCACCTGCAGGGGTGGGTTAGGGAGGGTGGGAGGGAGACACAAGAGGGAGGAGATATGGGGATATATGTATATGTATAGCTGATTCACTTTGTTATGCAGCAGAAACTAACACACCATTGTAAAGCAGTTATCCTCCAATAAAGATGTTAAAAAAAAAGATATACATCTTAGATTTCTTTATAATCATTTGTAAGCTTTGTGGCAAACTCTTAGCACTCTACTGTGTTTTAAAATGATTCTTTATAGGGCTTCCCTGGTGGCGCAGCGGTTGCGCGTCCGCCTGCCGATGCAGGGGAACCGGGTTCGCGCCCCGGTCTGGGAGGATCCCACATGCCGCGGAGCGGCTGGGCCCGTGAGCCGCGTCCGGAGCCTGTCCTCCGCAACGGGAGAGGCCACAGCAGAGGGAGGCCCGCATACCACACACACACACACACACAAAAAATGATTCTTTATATTCTTTATACAAAGATCATAAAATTCTTTCAATATAATATTGTAAGTGCTGTTTCCTGCTTTGAATTGGAATGGGGAATAAAATTGAGGTTATCCATTCTCGGTTTTCAATGCCCAGAGATTTGCCAGATGCTGAAACCACCAGGGTCAAGCAATCCAACTGCCTTCCCACTTATGGTTTTCACCCATCTGTAGTGGTTCTAGAATCTTTCTCCCCACCGCTAGGCAAAGCTCATTACAGAGTCTGGAATTGACCCCTAAACAAATGGTTCAAATGTGACTTTTCTCAACTTTTCAGGTATGTGTGGGAAGGTTTCTTAGGGGGGTGCGGGTGGAGGTGGGAATCATATCACTGTTTTATTGAGAGAGAAGCGGGAGGAATTGAGATCAATGCCATACTGAGGAATCAAGATACTAAACATAGTAAAGGGCATTTCCCTTTTCATGCTTAAGAAATTAATTTGCTCCTAAAAAATATAAGACTCAATCTTCATTTGAGGTTATAAAATCAAGGCACACAGATAAAAACTTTTTTTTACCTTAATAAGTCTAACCATATATTAAGAAATAATTTCCAGGACTCAGATTTAGCTTCAGAGTTATGTGACAGTGCATTTTCCCTCTGGTTCTCATATTTGAGAACTGACACATATCTAGCTTACTTATGCTTCTATAGCACAATTTCATGTGTTTTCAAAAAGCATAATATATCCAGTCACTCTTTCTGAAGATGAAGGAACCAGTAGGATTTTTTTGCCATCCATTCTGGACCTCACCAGCTCCTTCAGATCCTTACAGCAACTGCTTTAAGATCTGATATGCTATGCATCAACCAGGGACTCCCCTTTGGCATGTTGAGTTTTCTGTCATTCTCAATAACCCAATGTTTACCAACATCATACTTATTAACAAGTACCTACTAGATTCCAAAAGACATGTAAGGCCAAACAATCTGGTAGCTTAAAATTATCCTAAAACAAATCTAGCAGAGAATATGAAGGAGCCTGATGAACTGTCAGTCGGATTTACTCAATTTTAGATTCAAGATTAGTAAAGAGCTACCTCAATTTCAAGAGACAACTAACTGGCAAATACATGGTCATTATTCCTTACCATGTTAATTGGTTGTCTTCCAAAGGTTTAATTTTTCTTCCAAACTAACTCTCTGTTAGATAAACAAGATCATATATGAAAAAAAAATTCTGTGAAAAGAAAAATGAAAGGGCATTTTTAAGATACTTATGAAAGGCAAGGGCAAGTTTATGTTATGATAATTTCAAAGATCTGGGTAAACAATAGCATAATTAATTTTCTTTCTTCTCATACTTCATATAGTTTTAGCAAAGAATTGTCACATAAAAGCAAATCTTAGAAATAAACAGCATAAGTATGAGTATCTCTCAATATATAGATGTTTTGTAAATAGATTTAGATAAATTGATCATATTCATATGACTAAATAACTGAACCTAGGTATTCTAGGTCTTGTAACTTATACAACATCTGAGAATATTTTTATTTTTCTCACATAAATTTAAACAGTAATGCTATTTGTTCAAGTATAAATTCATATACTAATGGTATAAAACTTAATTGTTTTTTTTTGTTGAAATTATAATCAACTATGCAAGATTGTCATTATCCACATCTCAGCCTAACTTTGAAGTGGGTGACTATATTCAGTATTATCTTGATCGTAAAGTTTTGGTGAGAGAAGAACAAAACCCAAACTTTCTTTGAAAACAAGTTAACATGAAATTATAGGGGAAGGAAATCTTAATTTTCTAAGCACTAGGAGTTAAGAGCACTTTGAAGAGTTTTAGGTGGCTTTCATAAAGCAAATTTTCTGTCCTACACTTTCCCTGCTGAAAACTGACAGAGAAGCCACAAATGGAAAGAAGGTACTCCATTAGTCCACTGTAATTTCCCTTGTACGAATTAATACGAGGTGGACTCGGAAATATCTCTTGGTTTGCCTTCTTGTGGGGTGCCCATGTGAGTATGTGCAGACTCTCTCCGTAAGTAATTGGGTGACAAGCTTAAAGGCACGGCAGACAAAGGAAATCAGCTCTAAAGAGTGATTTCCCATGTAAGAAAGTCACTTTTGTCTCTCTTTAGTTTCAGGTTTGGCTTTGTTTTGTTTCCTTTTTTCTTCTAAACAACCACAACCCAGGAGCCCTGCCTAAGGGTATATATTGTAAACCAAACCGTATGGATCACTGAGTTTTCAGCCCCTGGCTTCCATGGCCTTCTCATCCAGGATGCTAGTATTTATGCAAGTAACTAACAAGACAAGAGCAAAATATGCTGCTTCTCACATCCTTCCTTTGGAGGGAGAAAAAAAAAAAAAAAGAAAGGAAAATCTGAAAGCTGTAATTTATTAGTAAAAATTGCCAAGAAAATCAATCCATTTGATGACATCGTCCTCCCCCCCACCCATAAGGCTGCACTATCATCTCGGAGTTTAAAATGTGCTGTCTGTTTCAGAAAAGGGGTAAAAAGCAAGAGACAAAAGTTCAGTATATGGGTCATCACCCTACACGGAGAGGAAGCTCATGACTCAAGTGGTCAGATAACACTCTCATGCTACTCTTTGGAACAAAACCCACTAGGATGAGACTCATATATCTCTGCCTCCACCTGCTTTCCTGTCTTTGCAAAATTAAAAAAGGAAAGGATATCTATTTACTGATAGACTGTTCCCTGGTAACATTCTTATGATTTCTAAATCCTGCTTAATCATGCTATATCTGACATTGTGTTTATTCTCTTTAACTTGTTATTGTAAGTCATCCCTGTATTTGAAGAATATTTACCCACAGAAAACAAAAATTAAATCTTTTTCTCATAAGCCAAAGAAAAGGAGTAACTCTCTATGGACCTAGGATTTGTGCTGTTTGATTTCTGCCTCAAACATCTACAATAAAATATTGAAAATACTTAGTAGAGGTTTCAGCTCATAGAAGGACCTGAAGCACAATATTCATTCTGGCACAAGGGCCATTTCCTAGGGACAGAAGGAATGGAATTGTGAAACAGGACTTTCTTTACTGAGGCTGTATTCATTGAGTAATGGGTAAATCTCTTTACTTAATTATTTATGCTCTGCATAACAAATCTGCACACATTTATTTGGGGAGAGAAATATATCATGTTTTTAGATGCCCTCGGGAAGGAGCTACATCTCTCTATGATGCATTTTATAGGATACTGACAATTCTTAGGGATCTTGCATGTCAATTTTTCATGCAGTACAAGAACCCTTTCCACAACATCATTGCCAAGTAGTTGTCTAGTGTCTACCATTTATGTATTAACACATTTATTTTTTTATTATTTATTTTTATTGTACATTGTAGCATAGTTGATGTACAATATTGTTAGTTTCAGGTGTACAGCAAAGTGACTCAGTTAAACATACACATGTATCTATTCTTTTTCAAAGTCTTTTCCCATTTAGGTTATTACAGCATATTGGGATGGGGGAGGGATAGATTGGGAGTTTGGAATTGACATGGACATACTGCTATATTTAAAATAGATAACAAACAAGGGCCTACGGTATAGCACAGGGAACTCTGCTCAATATTCTGTAATAACAAATGTTTACTAAGAATGCTAAGTTTTAAGCAGTAAGCTAAGCACATGCAAAGATTTTTAAAAGATACATTATGCTTGCCCTCAAGATTCTCCCAGTCTAGAAGAAAAGAGACACATGTAATCAATTATAAGAACTATGCTAAGAAAGAGGTGAAAGGTAATAATTAATTCTGAGTGGTTGGGTAATAAAAGAAATCACAGAAAAGTTAATAACAAGATGAGATCTTAAGAATGAGGAGATAGTCACCAGATGGAGAAAGGATAAAAGGACATTCTGAGCAAACAAACAAAAAACACATCTGGAAATGTGAAAATTCTGGGAGTATTAAATTCATGTAGAGATTTATTTCTTTTAGGGCTTCACTGTCTAATATGGTAGCCACTACAGATCTTCTTTGATTTATGACGGGATTATGTCCCAATAAACCAATTGTAAATTGAAAATAACATTAGTCAAAAATGCATTAATACACCTGACCTACTGAATATCATAGCTTAGCCTAGCCTACCTTAAACATGCTCAGAACACTTACATTAGCTTACAGTTGGACAAAATCTAACCCAAAGCCTATTTTTAATAAAGTGTTGAATATTACATTTAATTTATTGAAAACTGTACAGAATGTGAAAAACAGAATGGTTGCATGGGTACAGATGGTTGTAAGTGTATCAGTTGTTTTCCCTTGTGATGGAGTGGCTGACTGGAAGCTGTGGCTCACTGTCACTGCATAGCATCATGAGAGTATCATACCACATATTGCCAGCCCAGGGAAAGATCAAAATTCAAAATTTGAAGTATAGTTTCTACTGAATGCATATTGCTTTCACACCATCATAAAGTCAAAAAATTGTAAGTCAAACCATGGTAAGTCGGGAACCGTGTGTAGTACCAAATGGCTATTGAACACGATGTTAGTTTAAATCTAAATGTGGTTTAAGTATAAAATATACACTAGATTTTTTAAAGTAATTTTTTAAACACTACAAAATGTATTAGCAATATATTGCTGTGTAACCATTTGCCCTAAAATTTAGTAGTTTAAAACACTAACATTAATTATCTCACAGTTTCTGTGGATCAGGATTTGAGAGTAATTCTTGGTCAGGAACTCTCATAAGATTACAATAAAAATGTCACTCTAGGGCTGCAGACATCTGAAGGCTTGAGTGAGGCTGGAGGATCCATTTCCCAAAGATCACTCATGTTGTTGTGATCAGTAGACCTCAGTTTATTGCTGGCTATTGGTCAGAAACCTCAGTTCCTTGCAACATCAATCATTACTATAAATAAGAGTTCTCATAATATGGCAGCTGGCTTCTCACAGAGTGTGTGGTCAAAGAGAGAGAAAGCAAGTAGGAAGATTTAATGCCTTTTATGACCTAGTCTCCAATGTCAAACACCATCACCTCTATTTTATTCTATCCATTAGAAACTATTCATTAAGTCCAGTCCACACTCAAAAGAAGAGGAATTTGGCTTCACCTCTTGAAGGAAAGAGATATGTTAAACATAGTCCACCCTTTGGCTGACAATTATTTATATTCTTCTTACATGGAAAATATATGCACTCTTTTCCAAGGCCGGCAAAAGTCTCAGCGCATCTCAGTATCAGCTTGAAGGGCTGAATCTTGTCATCTAGATCAGGTGTAGATACAGCCTGGAAAGTGACATACCATGTGCCATATTCTACTGCTCACACCAACCAACCCTGATACACTGTGGGAGGGGATTATACAAGGGTAATCAAAAGCCATTGATCTTCGCAGAGATCAATGAGGCTAATTCGGAAGGTGGCTACCACATTAAGTATTTAATTATTAATTTTTATATTGACTACATGATTTGTACTAGTTATATCATTTATGTATTTAATATAAATATAACTTTTAAATGTTTCCTTTAAATATAAATATAAACAAACATAAACATGTATAAATATGTTATATGTATCAATAAGTATAAATTATAAAAATCTAATCAATCATTATTTTCACCTGTTTATTTTTACCTTTATTTTAATGTGGCTACTAAATAATTCAAAGTTGTATATCTGATTCATATTACATTGCTACTGGACAACACTGTCCTGGAGGATACATAAAAGAGAGGAAAATAAGATGTGAGGAAAAAAAAGCAGAAGACAAATCATGTGTCATCCTGAATCCCCTCTTAAGTGTTTAGATCTTCTCTAAGCAATAAAGAGACCTTGCGGTTTTGAGAAGGGAAGTGACATTATCTGAGATATGTTTCAGGGTGATTACATCTAACAGCAGGATATTAGATGGATTACACCAGAGCAGACACTGAAGAGAGATCCAAAAGACAGTGAATCACACAAGGCATCAACCCAGAAGAAAAATCAGGATGAGAGAATAAAATGTTTTTGAGTCACATCCTTAGGGATTATAGTTGAAGGCTTGCAAAGGATGAGTCCACTAAAAGGGACAGTGGTGGATTCTTAAAGAAAATTTTCATTTAGAAAAATCAGTGGGTGAAGAGAAGCCAGAGAACAGAGAAGGAAGTAACCAACAAAAGTAGGAGGAGTAATAAGAGAGGATAGCAAATGGACTTTTGCTTCCTCTTTGGGGTTGTCACCGTGGATTCTAGATTTAGTTTCTGATACTCCTGAAGGCTCTAGAGGAACAGAGAAGCATCCTAGAGCAACTGCTACACAGGTTGATTTTGTTCCTCCACCCAGTAAACGTTGCTTTTGAAACAGTACTGCTTTGTTATTCACAGGTGGTCAACTCCAGCTCAAGCAATTGGCAGAGCTCTGATGAAAATATTTTATCTTTATCTTTTGCCAGCTCCTATCTCCTATCAAACTTGTGGGAAGGAGACAGTTGTGGATAAGCAGTTTTGGTGTCATCCAGAGCTCTGGTCTAAATGTTTATGATGTGCTGCTATAAAAGAGAAAATGAAAAGAACAGCTGGCTTTATTCAGTTGAGATTGAAAAGGCTTTTAATGAAAAGTTTAAATTACTCTTCCATCTTTAAAAAAATGCTTTGTCAGTAGCCCTACAAATGGTGAACTCAATAGCATTTTGGATTATGTAAAATATAATTCTTTAAGTTTTAAGAAACATATTTTCCAGTAACTTTTCCCCATGTGCCAAACCTGTTTTCTGAATTTTTGTATCAATTCCATGCTATGTAAAATAAACCACCATTGTCTAAAAGGCAGAAAGTTTTTGTATAATGTTTAACGTTTAATACTGCAAGTAAAGAAACCCAAAAGAGGAGGGGGAAAAAAGTAACCAGTAACATACATGGAATTTTCTAATTATTTTTCCATTTGCTACCACCTAAAATTTAAAACGTTATATGCTATGATTAAGGCTAAGCTTGTAAACAGAACCTAGAGAAAAAGGAAAGCTTCTATTCTGATGTCACTTTCTCCCTTACACTTTCCGGTAATTTGAAAAGCATAGATGCCAAGAGGATTTTTTTTTATACCCACTAGAAATTGTAACACGGTCAACAGTTCTCATAAGGCCTAAACAGACTTATTCACTGCATTGTTAAGAATTGTTCAGTTGATTGTATTTGATGATGAGTGAATATTTATTTTTCCATCATTGTGAAGTTTTTTTGATCAGGTAATTTTTATAGTTTAATTATATCCTGAAAATAAGGAAATCACAAAAGTGGTTGTCATTACGATCCCAAGAGTGACTCAGTGAAGAAAAAAATTTAAATCCATTCTTTATTCTGGATAGGTAGCAAGGAAAAAATGAACATCTCTTAAAGCCATGAAGCAATATTCCTTTTCTAACATATAGTGCCTTGCACATTGTATTTGAGTGGATAAGAATAAATATTAAAAGGGAATAGGAAAGGAAAGGAACCCCCATGCAAGTAGAAATAAGCATAAAATCTTTACCTAGCTTTCTTCCTTGTTTCCTCTCAGGCATTCAACCAATATTTATTAAACAACTACTTTATCCCAGGCATACTTGTAGATACTGGGGAATACAAAGCTTAATTATAATACAATTTCCTCTCTCAATGTGATTATATAATCCATCAGGGGAAGCAAACATTTATACAACTAACTACAATACAAAGTGATAAGTACTGTAACAACTTACATTTGTATAGCATTTAATGTGTTGCATATAATTTTCGCATGTTGGATTTTATTTACTCTTAAACCCATTTAGTAGGTGATTTATTATCCCTGACACCATCAGTTAATATAACACCAAGCTGAGACATATGGATGGTGCTCAGCACCATGTTCTATAAGGAGAACAGAAGACATGGATTGGAGTCCAGTGAAATTTCTCTTAAAAAGTATAATGGATTTTGAAAGAAAAATGAATTTTTAAGGGAAAATGATAATAGGTTTTCATTGAAAAGCTGACATTAGAACAAATTCTTCATGGACAAGTAGCATTTAACTCAGGAAGAAAGAACATTTCAGACAAAGTAAACACCATTAGCTATGGTGTAGAGCTAGTCCCACAAATGGAAGGTTCTAGGATCAATAATTCTGGAGTTGTGGGCAATGATACTGGAAGGTAGACTGTAGTCTGTATGTGAGAGAATTTAGCTGTCATCCTGAATAGGTTGGCCTTTGCCCCAAAAGAGAAGGGGGTCACTTAAGAGGCACTTTATTCTTTAAGTAAAAGAGTAAAACAATAGGTTTTGTGTTTTAAGAAGACAACTTGGATGTGATATAGAGAATGGAATGGAGACAGGGAGAGCAGTTAGTGACAGCACAGTGGACCAATGGGAGAGAGGGGAAATTCCAAATAGAGAAATGAAAATGGGGAGAAAAGGTGTACATAGAATCCAGAAACACCCATGAATCAAGAAAAGAATTAGGTAAAGCCCTGAGGAGTGTTCCTCATTTTCAACTGCCAAGAGATCCAGTACCCAGAAAGATGTGAAAGAGGCAATGAGGCCCATTGTTCTGCAAATGCTTTATAGAAAGTTTAATGAGAGAAGCTGTCCGTTGCTTGATGAGTCTGCCAGAAATCATGAGTTTGTCAGGCAAAAGGTAAAATCTAACGATGAGAACAAATATTTCTTAACCTGTAAAGAAAATCCACAGCTGAATTCATTTTGCATAAGGGTATATTACAAGCCGTAATTATAACTACATTTCACAGGGATTTTTGCATGCTGAATAGGCAAAGATGGTTTCGTCAGGTTGAAGTGGCACATCTTGCGACCACTTGATAGCTCTTCAAATGTGTCAGTGTTAGGAAATGTATCATTGATCCCTGTGTTCTTTGTTATGTAGGCAGCCTCTGTGCTCTTCAGCTAACAAAACAGCAATGAAGGGCAAGGTCCCAGGGCCAGTCTTCTTTCCTCAGGGAAGGAGCTGGCAGCTCACCAGGCAATCAAACACTTGTTGGGAGTCATTTCTGCTAAGTAGCACTCTTACCCAAAGTCACTGAAAGTACTTAGGTTTTCCTTGATAATACTGAGCACTTTTGTAGCACGTTCGAATCATTAATTAGTTAATCTGAACACCATCCCTATGAGATAGGTAAGGATAATTATCCTCATTTTACAGATGAGAAAACAAACACTAAGAGGTTAAATGACTTTGACAAGGTTATTTAGGAAGCTGGAGAGGCAGAGCTAAAATGCAGACAATTTTCAGACCTGAAAAAATAAAATGCTCTTTTCTTCAGCACATAACAAATGTAATTCTAAAATGTTTAAGCAATCCATATGATGTCATTGTTTTCTTTTTGATCTAGATGACCTGGGTCCTTAAACCTAGTCCAATCAATCACCAGTTAGTGATGGGTAGTGACTAATAGGGTGATATATGTTGCTGTTGGATGCCACCAGTGCTAGACTGGTTACAAGTACTGGAAGATAATGTAAGAGGACTGAAAAAGAAGTACCAGAGAGTCACTTTGACATTGAGTTCAAGTGAAAGAAAATTATTAATTTTAATAGCCCTATATAAAGAGAAATAACCCTCAAGAGTTAGAAGTTCAATTAAAGCACATATCAAAATATTAGGAACAAATCAGGACTTATTTTAAACCATTTGATCTTAATAATACTGTTAGTCTACAATGGAAAAAATTAATAAATATAGTCTAGAAGTATTTACATCACTATCTGCCAAATGACCAAAGAATTGGTGTATTCCATATATCTCAACATAATTGATTGGTTAGGGACTAACTTTTTTTTTTTTTTTTTGCTGCGGGTCTTCATTACTGTGCCCGGGCTTTCTCTAGTTGTGCGAGTGGGAGCTACTCTTCCTTTCGGTGCGCGGGCTCTAGGAGTGCAGTCTTCAGTAGTTGTGGCTCACGGGCTTAGTTTCTCCACGGCATATGTGATCCTCCCAGACCAGGGATAGAACCCGTGTCCCCTGCATTGGCAGGCGGACCGTCAACCACTGTGCCACCAGGGAAGTTAGATATTAATTTAATTTAACATCTACAGTTTAGAAATTTTAAGTAAACAATTTTACCAAAATTGTGGGTTTTTTCACATTGACTATCTATACGTAAAATAGTGAATCTATAAAAAATCAAACTGAGATCAAACATTCTTCACATCCATCCTGCTCTTTCCAACATTTAATGTGTTCACTGCACTATTAGAATTATTTTCACTTATGGCAACTTTCATTTGAACTATAAAATTATAATTCCTTATCAACATTAATAAATATTCATAGGCTGCCCACTTGCATATTGGTTTCTATGGGACTAATGTTACATAACTCCTATGTCTCCATATTCATATAGACACAAAGGATGTTATATTTGCCTACAAGTCATGAGACTTGAAATTATTTGGCTAGTGTAAGGAGCACTTGCAATATCAGATTTTTTTGTTAAGAACAGAGATCTCAATCTAAAATGTATGTATGTCCTAGGAACGAGTATTCTCCTGGGAAAGAAAAAAGGAAGGTAAAACAAGAAAGAATTCACGGCTCTTCTGTAAATTACACATCTAAAACCAATCTTTTAGATCCTTTATTCAATTTGCATAGCTTACCTTTTTATTTTAAATTACACATTTTTCCATTAAAAGGGAAATTTTAAACTCAAATATAAATGAGAAAATCCCACTATTCTTTTCAAGAAATAGACTTACCTGAGACCAAAGCATTAAAGAACAACTTAAAATTTCAGTAACATTTTCATAGAATGGAGTAGGGAACATTTATTTTAAGTCCAATTACAAGATTTCCTAAGCATCTCCTTGAACCATTTCTCATTTTCTTCAACCTTTATCTCTCCTTGTTTGCAAATATCCTTTCTCACTCTCCCACCAAAACTCTTTTCTTAACACCATCTTTCTCCCTGCCTCCAGTGCTCCTTCCGGGGCCACTTCACTTCCACTCTTCTCCTTGGACCCTTGGACTACCTCCAGGTTGATTCATCCCCTCCTCACATCTATTTATTTCTACACCATAATTCAACCTTTCTTGACTTTCCCCACATTAATTCTTATTCTGCTCAGCAAAGCATTGGATTTCTCTAGATCCTATATCTTTAAAGAGGGCGAGAGAGAGAATGTAAATATTTATCATTTGATATTTTCCTTGTCATGAATCAAAGGAATAAAGGAAAAAGAATAGAGGATGTATGAAAAACTAGTGGAAAACAGAAGAGAGAAATATTAACTCATACACGTAAAGCTGACAAAGGTGAAAAAACTAATAAAGGTCCCATGCCCAGAGAAATTTAAAAGCAGCCTTACAAGTCTAGGGATTTGCCTCCGTGAAATCAAAAAGGGAAAGGAAAATGATCAGATATCACAGCAGCCAACATGCCTCCCCCAATTGGACAGTGCTTTCCCAGCAGGAGGTCTCTCTCCTGTATTAGCCTCTCAGAATCAGTGTTCACGATCAATCTCTATTGAGCAAGGACAATTTCAGTCTACTGAGTGAATTTTTGAAAACCTACTGAAGAAAATCTCTAAAGAGGTACTTACTGTGGCACAGCGACCCTGACAATGGCAAAGAAAGGTCACAGGCCTCCCACAGGATAGTAACCCATCACCAAAGCCTTGGGGTGATTTTTTTTCATTTCTTTTGCGGGCCAGTGAGTGCTTCAGATTGGTTCAGTAATGCTAGTGGAGAGAACGATTAAAAAAAATAGGAAGACATCAGAAAATCAGTGTGATAAAGAAAAAGGAAGGAAATACTCCTTAGGTTTTGCAAGAGGTTTATCTAATGCTGTGGAGCATTAGCAAGACCAATTGAGGTTGGTGACCATTAACTAATCATGGGCCCAATTATAGCTAATCCCAAGATAGGCACCAGCAAGATGGCACATTATTGTCTTCTGCTGGTGAGGACAGGGCAGCGGGGACGATTATACGTGAGCACTGCACTTAAGCGTGGTAAAAAGAACATAAATATATCATTGGGAAGGTCTCATCCTATTCTTATAAATCAAAGAGAGAAGAGTGGGCTGGCAGTTGATATTGAAGATATTGACAGACTGAAGTTTGTTAAATATGTGGAGACTTATCGTTAGAAATTTCCAGTGGGGGGAAAAAAGCCAAGACTGAACTCACTTTTGAGCGTGAGTACCTATCACGAATGAAAAAAAGGAAAGGTGTGGGTGAAAATGGGCAAATACACACACACACACACACACACACACACACACACACACACACACACAGCTGTAAAACATCAGAAACAGATATTAATTCCTTAAAAAAAAGGGACTATACTGAAGATGTTTTCATGAAATCCCCAAACACTGACATAGTTCAGACTCTAGTGGAATCCTACATGTGAGCAATTAAAGAACAGTGTTACAATTTGAAATTCACACAAAGAAAAATGTAGTAAGAAAGGGGGAAGTAAGTAAATATATGTTAAAATAGGCCTGGAGCCTTTCAATATTTAGTGAGCATCAGAAGTGCCTGTAGAGTGGGTTTGTTAACACAGATTTCTAGGCTCCATTGCCCAAAGTTCTGATTTCAGTAGGTCTGGGTGGGGCCTTCCAGGTGATGCAGATGCTGCTGGTCTGTGGACCATAGCATGAGTAGCACTGATCTAAAATATGCAACCATATCATGGACATTTAGGTTTCCTATAAATTCAGAGTTATCACAAGCGATCAGTCACCAGGGACCTTAATTTCAGAGCAGTTTTCTGAGACATCTGACATCAATCTCTCAATCTCTATGCACCTCAGTTTTCCATTATGTGGCATTATTAAAATAGCTATCCTTAATTTTCTAGTGCAGTTTGATAATTAGGTGCATTCTTAATGGTGAGTGAGGTCCCTAATTATACAATTAAGGTTCTAAAGCCTTTTGAAATCCTAACATGGAGAGTACTTTTCACACAAGTGTCCTTGTTATTATTTTTAAAATCCCTGTAATATCAACCAAATCCAGCAGAAGCAATTCTGCAATCTATAGCCAATTCACACTTGCCCCAGGTAGTAATTATAGAAAACTTATGACTTTTCTGTTTGCAAAGGCTGAAGTTTTTGAGGAAATAAGCAGCTTCCAAATGTCAAGCACTTAACAGAGCCTCCTCTCCCACTAAAGAGGTTGCTGTCTAAGGATGGGAAAATTTCTGTTATTACAAAAGGGATTTACTCTGACCAGGCTCGAATTGACCCATGGGGCAAAGAGTCATTTGTTCAGTTAGACTTCTCTGCAAGAAAGAGAACATTTTGAGCATATTTCTGCCAGAGACTTTTTATTCTCGAGTCTGACCCTATTTCTGGACACTTAGCTAAGGAAATGCAAGTTGATAAAGACATTCATTACATTTTTCCTAATTTTTTTGCCTCATAGATGTAATGAAAATCATTCTCTAGAAAAGTATCTTTACCAAATGCATCACATAGTACTGAAAAAGATATTATGTTATTATGATCGTGATAATACTAAATTAAGCAGTATTGACAATGAAAATACTGAATTCACCTCTCCTTCCCTCTTCACTTGCCTTGTTTCTCCTTCTTTCTTTGCCTTCCTTTTTCATTTTTCTTTCTCTTCTCTTTACCTTTCCTTCTGTCTATCTTCCTCCTAATAAAGGGACATTACATGATTCAAGTTAAAACTCATCATCATCATCATAAATTGCTTCAACATCATTGAGTACAATCATGTGGCATTATTATCGTCATTATCTCGGGTGGCTGGAGATGCCAAAGCATGTTCCTCCCCTCCTCTCTTCCTTTCCCACAGCTTCCAAGATAAGAGGATCTTTATTCTCACCATCAAACTTCCTGTTTCTGAATACAAGAGAAAAGGTTATTTTCTCTTTCCTTCTCCCTTTTCCCCAATACTATATACTGCCAATGTAATTTCTGTTGTTTCTTCCCTTTATTTGTTTTACCAGCAATTATTTACAGCTCCTTAACTGAGAAGAAATTGGCAAGGAAAGTTGGCATTGGACAGCATTTTAGATTTCACTCAGTGGTGTAAAGATGTGGAAATGACTTCCTGCAAAGTACCAATGGACTAGATTGTTCTATTAACTATTTAAGTGAGCATGCAACATTATTAATTCAAAGCTTCATCTACTGCAATTATGTCTAAGTATGCCTTCACTGAGAAGATCCTGGATGCGATGTTGAGGGGTCATTTCCAAGTCAAAAGCATGCCTCACTTTCCATAGTAAAATCAGATGTCAACGATGTCACAACTCACTGAAGGAGAGGGCAAGTGCATACAGTCATCGCAGGGTTACAGCTCAAGTCAAGAGATCTTCTTTCAGATAAATAATTTCGTGTTGCTTCAAACATCATTTTATTTCCTAATTGGTAGTGCATACTTCTTTGCTGGATAAATGGAATGGACTAGGTATAACATCATCCTTAATTAACTAGTGTGCTGGCTACTTAAGAGGGCACACACCACTTGTGTTATTAAACAGTGTCATGTCGGATTTAATGGATGTCATTATGGGGGTTCCTCAGGGATCAATCTTTGGACCATTGTTATTTATGATCTTTATAAATAAGCTGACAAGGCAGTGTTCTGAGAGTAGTGTGAATCTTTATGCTGAGGATACAGTCCTGGGTGGGAGTGCTCAGTCACTGAGTGAAATTTCAAGCAGCGCTGTTCAGGGATTCCTTTGATGGAAATTGAATTGTTTCAACAAAGCAAAGAAACACTTAGGCATTTTGTGTAGGAATTCTTTAAAACTCTGTGCATTCAAAGATAAAGTTTAAATACCCAGGTATTTCTATGATCAGAATGATCTTAGAGGAAGTGCTATTATTGGCTATTATTGACAATTATGCTTGCATTTAAATCATATCAGGTGCATTGTATTTAGAAAGACAACTAAAAATATTTTATTTGGAAAATTTAGGCAAATTTCTGCTACGAGAATAATGGGTTGTAAGGAAACTAATTGGTTTTAACATCGATATTCCCTCCTCCTAAGGGTGCTATCTGACCTCCCCAGTCTGCATTAAACTTCCTACATGATTTCATTTGCACCTTGTGCTTACTTTTCAATCTTCCCACTAGATTTTCAGCTTTTTGAGGGCAGGACCATATCTTTAGCTCTGCAGCCTCAGAGTCTAACCCACCATAGATTATATTTTAGATACTAAGAAAATGTTTATAGAATGCGTGTATCAGTCTGTGTTTTGGTCAGGAAAAAAAAAAGAGAGAGAGAGAGAGCAGGGAGAAGGAGAGAACAAGGGAGACTACAGGTATTATGAAGAGAAAGAAGCTTAATATAAAAAATGGAAATAATATAATTGTGGGACATGAAGTTCTAGAGGCCTGCACCTGGAGGAGTGAAGAAACAGTTGCTCAGAACTTCCACCTCAAGCACTGAAGTAGGTGGAGACTCCAGATCTCACAGAGAAATTTGAGAAGCTGCAACTACTGTGGTACAAATAGGAGCCTGTAAAGGAGTCTGAGAGGCTACCATGTCTGGCCACCTTGACTGTGAAGAGTGAGCCCTTGGAATACACTGAGAAGCCACCATACCTGATAAATGCAATCTTCTGAGAATAATGACCCTTCCTTCTCTCTGGCCTCTCATTGTCAAACTTTAACTTGGGACCATTCAGGGAAGGGGATTATGAAAAGTGTAAGCTGGGCTTTCCTTGCCCAAGACAGAGTAGATCTTAGGCACAGAGGGAGGAGTGATGTAAAGTTGACAAGTAGCAATCCAGTGTGATATACAAATAAAGTGCAAGCATCCCAACAGAAAGGAAAGCTTGTTCAACAACTGCAGTAAGTCCCCTACATACGAACCTTCAAGTTGCAAACTTTCAAAGATGAGAACATGTGTTCCATCAACGTCAGGCGTAAGTGAAATTGCAGCTTGCCCTCCGTCTCCTATTGCTAAAGATCCTTCAGCTCTACATCTCCTACCTCCTCTCACTCCTCCAGTCAGTAACTCTTCTTGCCTGTTCACTTGATGCTAGCCCCTGTATGCCAGCTGTTGTACTGTACTGCTTACATTTCAAGGTACTGTACTATAAGATTAAAAATGTTTTCTTTATTTTTTGTTGTTTTTTGTTTTTTACGTATTATTTATGTGAAAAGTCTCATAAACCTATTACAGTACAGTACTATATAGCTGATTGTGTTAGTTGGGTACCTAGGCTAACTTTGTTGGACTTACGAACAAACTGGACTTATGAACTCACTCTCGGAACGGAACTCGTTCGTATGTTGGGGACTCATTTCAACTCAAAGGAAAGCTTGCTCACCAACTATTGTCTTAGGTAGAGAAAGACTTTGTTTTAGGTCATTATTTAGATATAAGTTAAACCAAGAGAAGAGAGAAAGTATCTGCCAACTTCTCTGTAATATCCTTAAGGTTAGCCTGTGAAATAATAAAACAAACATGGGCAAAGGAATAACAAGAGCTGTCTCTGCCAATAGATGTTTTTGTTCTGACAGACTAGGAAAATTAACACAGTAAGCAGGATTTAGTTATTTTATTGAGGATGACTGAGGATACAGGGTAAAAAATAATTTATATTTTATGATTTAACAACTAAGTACCACCAAGGAATACTGCCAGTTCTCTTTTGGGACACCATGGACATGGCTGTCATTGGATCTGCCAGAAATAGTCTTGCCTGTCCTAGCTTGGCAGATAGTGATTATATCATCGTCAGTTTAGAACTATCCCATGTGAACCACCTTCCAGTCGCTTCACTTATATCACAGTCTACCTTCACACAATGACAAACCACAAATAATTGTACTATAAGTAAATGGTTCTTGATTGTTACATTTAGGCACCATATCAGCAAAATTATTATAATTCTATGTCAGGCAATGTGCCATTATTCCTCTCTGAACTAAAAATGGTAAGAATGGACTTGGTGCTATGACTTCACTAAGACAAAATCCAAGAGGGAGAATAAAAAAGGAAGGAAAGGATCTCTTCTCTTTCTCTCTTTCTTTTTTTTTTTTTTGCTCACATGTCCAAATATTTTCTTTTTAAAACTTTTCCTAATGGTTTCCATGTAAAGAAGATAAAACACTTTTTTATGTAGAAATTCTGATAACATGACTATAGTTAAGGTTTATTCATTTACTCAGTGAATATTTACCAAGAAGCATTTAATATGTACATGTCATTATATTAAGTCTTATGAGGGATACAAAAAAATGAATCTAAAATAAGCTATATTCATAATAAATTCACTATCTGGTAAGGAAAATAAGCTCATAAATAACTCCAATAAAATGTGAAATGTAAGTGTTAAAATATTTAAATTCACTACTCTCCAAGTAGTGAGATCAGGGAATCTAGTGTCATTGAGTTTTGCTTTATAGAATGAGTGTAACTTGGATTCTCTCCAATTGGGCTTTTTGTTCCTACACTAAACTGATTTTATCAAGGTCACCATGACCTTCAAGTTGATCAGACTTTATCTTAGTTGACATGTCAGCCTTAGACAGAGCTGACTATTCCTTCTGACTTTTTCTTCACTTGACTTCCAAGACATTGAAGCCTTTTCTCCTGTCTCCCTGGTTGCCTCATCTTAGTTACCTTGGTTTATTCTTACTATACTCCAGTTATACTGGCCCACTTGCTGTTCCTCAGACATTCCAGGTACACTCACACCTTCAAGACTTTACTCTGAATGTTCCTCTACCTGGATCACTCTTTTTCCAGATAATCACATGGCTAACTCTCTCACTTGCTCCACATCTTTCCTCAGATGTTCTAGTGGGTTGAATGGTGGCCCCCCAAAAGACATGTCCATATGCTAACCCTTAGAACCTATGAATGCATACTTACTGGAAAAAAGAATCTTTGTAGATGTAATTAAGTTAAAGTCCTTAAGATGAGAACATTCTGGATTATCTGGTTCTTCCCTAAATCCAGTGATGTGTCCTTGTAAAAGACACACAGAGTAGAGACATACAGAGGGAAGGAGAACACACAGAAGAGAATGCCATATGATGACAGAAACAGAGACTGAAGTTATGCACTCCCCAAGTCAATGAATGTCCAGAACCACCAGAAGCTGAAAGAGGCAAGGCAAGATTTTCTCCTAGGCACTTCAAAGGTTGTGCAGTCCTAACAACATCTTGACTTTGGACTTCTGGCCTCCAGAACTGAGAAAAAATAAATTTATGCTGTTGTAAGTCACCTGGTTTGTGGTAACTTGTTACAGAAGCCCTAGGAATCTAATAATAGATGCCAAGTTTCAAATGAATCTTACCTTGACCATCCTTCTAAAAATGTCTCTGCCTCTCTTCAATGCCCTGGTACTTCCAGTTTTGCTTACCCTGCTCTATTTTTATGGCACATAACACTTTCTAAAGTACTGTAAGTTTACTTATTCAAATGTGTTTACTGTTTATTATCCATCTCCTACTAGAAAATACAATGCACAATGACAAGGATTTTTGTATGTTTTGTTCACTGATGTATCCCAACTGCCTAAAGCAGTGCTTGGCATATGTTAGGTACATAATAAATATATGCTAATGAAAGCACAGCCCCAAACACGACAAAACACAAAAAGTGTTTAAGGAACAATGAGATACACAGTCTTGAGTTTACCAATGGATCCTTGTAATATAAACCTGGAAAATTAGACTGGGAGAATCTGGATAAAAGAAGACAATAAATTCAAACTTAACTTGTAAACCTACAGAAATTTATTTTGTGTAGGGACATGTGTGATCAGAGCTATGCTTTGTTATGCATAATTGATGATTCCTTCCTTGTTGAGGATGTTACCTCATATAAAACTCTTGGCCTCTCAGGGCTCCTTCACTCATTTTCCATCAGGGAGGAGATAGAACTTACCTCATGGTGAGGTTGATAAAGGAATAAATTACACTAGCTCAGTCTACACTCGTCCCTTTCCTCTTTTGAGAGACTACTCACAGGATGCATGTGCTTTGCTCTCCAACACCATTAATTTTAAGAGGGCCAGGCCCCTGCCTGGAGAGGCTTGTGAAGGTATAGATAATCTAAGAGACATAGGATTAGCTATGGAGCCTGCAAAGAAGTCATGCTTTCTACTCCATTACACCATGACCCTACTAGATAAAGTTATCAAAATGGGCAAAGATCCTTTGTTCACTGACATCAGATAATATAAGGTAAATTTTCCCCAGTCTGTGATTTTCATATTACATCTCATTTGACATAGAGTATAAAATGAAAAGGCATCCATAAAGACAAAAGATGTGTTCTGAAGGTAGAAAAAAAACATCACTTTTAAAATTGAGAATTAAGAATATTTTGGAAACTCTACTTAGAGTCATTAGGACCCATTAATATCTTTGTAGACAAGTCAAAAACTACTATTTTTCAAAAGCATAGAAGGAGAATACCTCATCCCAAACCTAAGTTCTATAACTTACTAGCTCTTTTAATCTGACCAATCATTTTGTGTCTTTTGACCTCAGTTTCTTCATGTTTAACTTTTAGGATAAATTTATGCTCATAAGGTTGTTCTCAATACAAATGACCTGTGTTCATGGGAACCTCCATACTTCCACAAGAAGGGATTTCTGCTATAATAACACTGCTGGTTTCTCTTCCACTCTCTCATCCACTTACTTTGTTGGGTTTTGAGAGAAAGAATTGACCATGTCCTGCTCAATCCCTTCTTGTTTCTTTCTTGAAAGCAGCCATTTAAGAGATGCATATATTTTCTGCTACTCTATGCTATAAGCTTAAGAAGCAATCCCCAGTGGGCAGAGGCCTGCAGCCAACCAGCCATGCCAGGACTGGGAAGTAAGTTTGTCTAATTAGAAGGTAAAGTATTAGCAAACCTACTGTGGCCACACATATATTCCATGTCCTCAATTCAGCTTTTATTAGTAATAAAACTCTTAATTTTCCTTCCATCTCACTGATTTTTGTATTTATTTTTCATATGGTTCCAAACTTGGATAGGGAAGAGGTACATTATTAATGGCTTTCCTCAAAACTCCAACATCCTCTACAAATACAAATTAATGTTATTATTATGCAATATCTTTGAGCTGTGTTTGCAAATGACTATCACATGTATTTATTTTTGCTTATTTTTCCTGCTACAAGCAATGAAATATCTTTCAGATCAAATTTTCTACACCCATAGCAAATCAGAAAAGGGCAGAGAAAGAAAGAAATGAAATGAAATACTCAGTAAATGATATAGATTTGTTGTGCTTTGTAATTATGCAGTCCTTCACTGTATACTTCCTTAAAAATAAAAACCTTCCTGCTCACACACTTAAATAGCTCTATTGTTTTTGGGGTGTGTGTGTTGTGTGTGTTTATGGTTTTCAATAAAAGAATTGTTCTTTCTTATTTTTAGGAAAAAGTTATCAAAGAGAGGTTTGTTTTTCCATCATGCCCTGCCCTCCCTTGATTCCTTCCACTTCCTAGTTGAGGTCATTATAACCCTGTACCCAGGGAAAAGGAAGAAATTGGTCTATTGTTTTCTTCTTCAGTCTCAAATGGCTAGAAGACATTGTATCTTGAGCTTAATCACCAAATAGTATAATATTCTCCAAGCCTGGGTTATACAGTTATTTAAGAGAAAACTGTAGTTGCTTTAATATGGTTATTGTAGCCATACATTTTTTTAATGAGTTTTTATACAGCACTGTTACTTGTGTGGTAATCTTAAGGATATTGTTATAATTTGTTTTATGTGTTAGGTATTATAGAGACCTTGCTAACACTGTTATAGTTAAAGGTCTTCAAGCATCTCATTTGATTCAAGCATATTCTCTGACTTAAACCTTTCCTTCTTAACATGGGTTACATATACAGCTTTTGCTCACTGATTTATGCCATTTGCTATTGGAAATTTTAGTCCTTTTTCTTTAGAAATAGATCTTCTCCAATCTCCCAGAAATTCTGCTTATGAGAAATGACCCATGTTCCACACATGCAAAGCTCTGCAGTCTTCTACTTAGCCTGATAAATATAACTTCTTTTGATTCCATGTGCCAGCACAGTACTTGTTTGTGATCCAACCCTTCTTTCTGTTTCTCTAACTTTTCAATCTGTAACATCAGTATTTGATTGTCTTTTTTGTTTATGTTAAAAAAAATCACAGATTTTAGATGCTGTTTTACTCATATACCTTCAACCTATGTTCTCTGTTTTCCTTAATTCCTTAATCTGAGATGTTCCTCAGAGACGGAAATTCTGGAGTTGTTATGACATCTTATTTCACTAGTGAGACCATTTCTAGGAAAGTAGTTGCTGTTATTCAAGCAAGAATAGCTTATTCTTATGCTGTGGATTATAGTAGAGGGGACAACATCTAACAACATACAAGAATCATTGGGGACAAACACCCCATGACAGCTTATTTTGTTTTCTTAGGAATTACTCTATGCTCATTAGGCGTATTTGCTATGTTTTGAAATTTTTTTGGTTTGTAATACAATATAGAAACACACCTTTACATGCTGAACATACATAAATGGATATACACATATCACAGACGGCATCTAATCACCTAATCGTGTGTTACTTGAACTTTAAAACTCTTAATAGATACAGCTAAGGAATGAAGAGAAAGAATAAAATTACACTATAAGTTTCATGGTCACTTACAGATTCAAATAACTAGTCTGTTTTTTTTAATGACATTGAAAAGGGATCAAGAGAGAATTTTCAACTTAGGTTAGGATATAGAAAGTTGTAAGGTACAATCTTTCCAACTTAGCAATAAGCCAGTTAAATGACAAAATCATAGATTTAAAAAAGCTAAATTCAAAAGAATTTTCTGGAAGAGAAGCACAGCTTCTTTCAGCACTGTTAGAGTGGCAGAGGAATGGGGAAGGGTAAACCGGCCAAACTTAACAAACTTGTAGAGACCACATGTGGACTAGTGTGATGGATTAGAACAGCTAAAAGCCATAGAATGAATCTGCATCTACTTGCCAACTCTTTCCCAAGACACTTCACCAAACACAAGGATCTAATATGCCAAAGGCTGGGGCAGGGCAAGAATTCTGAGAGATAATTCCCCTTGGGATTTGTAGGACCTTCCCCTAGTGTAAGTCAGTGACAAGGCTGCAGGGGAGAGCAGAGGGAAATCCCTCTGGGACACACTCAAAACCTTTATCAAGTTAAGTCAATGACTGCAAAAGATCAATGAAAAGGTCAAAGAACTGAAAAAAATTCCTCCAAGACACTTTGAACTTTGACCCAGTGCAATGCAGAGGTCTTCCAGAAGTTAGTACAGGAAAGCTGAGTGGAGAGACTACTGCTAGGGTACAGAAAGTCAAGAGTAGAACTGGAATGAAGAAAGAACTCACCAGTGACTAACAAAACAAGCAGCTGGGTGTAAAGGAGAGAGAGATCACCCACAATCTGAAAAGCTAGCAGGAGGACTCTAACTCATAAAGAAATCTCTGGAGTTTCTTAAACAGCTGAAGCTAGTGGTGATTTGAAAATAACTAAAGTTGCAGCAAAGCCCAAATCCAACTCAATTACCTGATTAGATTGAAGCCACTGGATACTCCAGCAGCCTGACAGAAGGAAACATGTCTTTTTCTGGGAAATAAAAATTATTTACTTCAGTCGCTAGTATTCTTTTACACACAATGTGTAGCATATAATTAAAAATCATGAGACATGAAAAGAATCAAGAAAACATCACTTACAATTAACAGAGTACAAATAGAAGTGAATTTAGAAATAGCACAGATGTTGGAATTATGAAACGGTGATTTTAAATCTTATGTTCCTGTATTTCAATATGTTAAAGAACCTTGGGGGAAAGGTGGACAGCATACATAAACATTTGGGGAATTTGAGCAGAGAGAAAAGAACAACACAAAAGAATCAAATAGAAATATAAAAAACATTAAAAATAAACAAAATATTCAGTGGGCTTAACATAAGACTAGAAACAACAGTGAAAATAATCAGTGAACTTGAACACAGGTCAGGTGAAATTATTCAAACTGGAATACAAAAGGAAAATATAAATGTAAAAACAGAAATAGATGTACAAGATCTGTGGAACAATATTAAAATATTAAATGATATATGAATGATTGAAATCTAAGATAGAAAGGAGAGAGAAATGGAGTAGAAGAATATTTGACTGAGTAAGAAGTTACTGAGAATTTTCAAAAATTAATTAAAGACATCAACCCTAGGATCCGAAAAGCAAAGTGAATACCAAGCCAAATAAATTTAAAGAAAACCACACTTAGGCACTTCATCAAAATTCTGAAAATCAAAGAAAAAGAGAAAACAATTCAGTCAAAGGAGAAAGCTAAATACATTACATACCAAGACACAAGAAGAAGAGAAATGGCTGACTTATCATCAGAAACAATGAGGCCAGAAGGAAATTGAGCAACATATTAAAAATATAGGAAGAAAAAAATTATCCTAAAATTTTATATCTAGCAAAAAATATCCATCAACTCTAATGGTGAAATAGAGGTATTTTTAATTATTTACAAAGAAGCGGAGACAGTTAATTCCAAGCAGAACTGCCCTACAAGAAATGTCAAAGAAATTTTTCAGGGTGAGGGAAATTAATACTAGAGGAAAGACTACATCATCAGGAAAAACTTAAAATAAAAGAAAGAGTGAATATATGTGCAGGTATAAGAACTTTTCTTAATAGACTATTGACCAGTTTAAGTAAAAATAATAACAATGTGTATATAAGTAATATATATGCCAACAGAGGGAGAATGAAGTAGGAGGGGGAAAAAATGTATGTAGATGTAAAGTTTTTACCTTGTTTGTGAAATAATAAAGTATTATTTGAAGGTGCTCTATGATATGATAAGGTGCATATCCAAATCTCTAGAGAAATATTAAAAATAACACAGATAGGTATTGCAAAAAATTAATATAACAGAAAATAAAATACTAAACAATACTAGATTTAATAAAATAAAGATGGAAAATGAATAATAGGAACAAAGAACAATTGAGAGTAATAGAAAATAAATGTTGATAGTTTTGACTTAAATCTAACTATGTCAATAATTGCAATAAACTTCAATGGAATGAATACTCCAATTAAGTGGTAGAGACTGTTAGATTGCTTTTTTTAAAAAAAGCTGAACCAAGCTATATGCTGTTTGCAAGTGATACGTTTTGTATATAAGTTACCTTGCAGGGCAAAAAGGACTTTGCAAATGTGATTAAGTGAAAATCTCAAGATGGGAAAATTTTCCTGGATTATCTAGTGGTCTCAATATGATCACAAAGGATTATAAGTAAAGGAAGAGGGTTAAAGTCATACAAAATTTGCTCCAAGAAAGCAGAGGAACAGAAAGAGATTGAAAGATGCTATGCTTCTGGATTTTAAGATGGGAGATAGGGCTTCCAAGGAATGCAGGTCAAAGGATGGTGGCCTCTAGAAACTAGAAAAGAAAAGAGATCATCCCCTAGAGCTTCCAGAATGCAATACTGACAACCCATTTTAAGACCTCTAACCCCAAAACTAAAAGAGAATAAATTTATATTGTTTTACGTCACTAAGCTTATGGTAATTTTTTACAGCAACAAGACAAAACTAGTACAAAATTTAGCAAGGTCGCATAATACAAGATTAATATACAATAAATGAATTATATTTCCATATACTAGCAATGGACAATTAGGGAATAATTTTTAAGACTATTAAAAAGAGCATAAAAATAACAAATACTTAGAAATAAATCTAATAGAATATGTACATGACTAAAAACTACAAACCACTGCTGAGCTGGAACTATAATCTTTTAGAAGAAGTATAGAAGAAAAATTTTACAACCATGGGTTAGGCAAAGATATGTTAAAGAAGTAACAAAAGCACTAACCATAAAATTTTTAATTTAAAGAATGTTAAAAATTTGTAGGGCAGCTGGAAACAAGCAGGGCTTCTATGTTGCAGTCTTGAGGCAGAATTTCTTCTCCAGGAAATCTCAGTTTTGGCTCTTAAAGCCTTCAACTGATTGGACGAGACCCACCCACTTTACCAAGGGTAATCTCCTTTACTTAAAGTCAACTGACTGTAGATGTTGACCATATCTACAAATTACCACACAGATATACACAGGTGCATATTTTTATTCACAAACACAAATACCTAGATTAGTGATTGATTTAACTGGGTACTATAGTCTAGTCAAGTTGACATACAAAATTAACCACTAGAGGCACTGTTAAAAAAATTAATAATCAAGCAACAGCTTAGGGTAAAAAATGTCATAAAACTTCTTTCTGACCAAGAACTCATATCAAAAATAAAGAATTCTTTTAAATCAACAACAAAAAACAGAAACAATACAATAAAAATAGGCAAAAAACCAGATACTTCACAATAGAAGATATATGAATAATTAAAAGGTAAATAAAATGGTGCTCAACATTATTTGTTGTAAGGAAAATGCATATTGAAATTGAAGTGAGAAACCATTGTGTACTCGTTAGAAAAGCAAAGGTCAAAAAATGCTAACTGGGCAAAAAAAAAAAAAAAAAAAAAAAAAAAAAAAAAATGCTAACAATACGAAAAGCTGGTGAGAATGTGGAACAACTGGAACTCTCCTACACTGCTGGTGGAAGTGAAGATTGGTAAAATCACTTGGAGAGCTGTTAGTTTCTTATAAAATTAAGTACACACTCATATATAAACTAGCAATACCACTTCTAGGTTTATGCCCAAAAGGAATGGAACAAGAAGTCCAAAAATTTGTACAAGAATGTCCATGGCAGCCTCATTCAGACTAGTTATTAGCTAGAAAGACCCAAATGTCCATCTACAGGAAATTGGACAGAAATGTGGATGATACTCCATAATGTGGAATATTACTAAACAATACAAAACAATGTACTACTGATGCATACAACAACATGGATGAATCTCAAAAATATATTGAGTGAAAAAACCATACATAGAAGAACACACACTGAATGATTAAATTTACGTGAATTCCAGGAATAAGCAAAACTAATTTTCAGTGATATAAACAAAAAGATGATTGCTTTGGAGGAATAACAGGAGTGAACTGTTTAGGAGAGTCATGAAGGAATTTTCTAGAATGAAGGAAATGTACTATATCTTGTTTGGGGGCCAGTTACAATTGTTAAATATACAATTGTCAAAATGCAACAACCTGAAGTTTTTAAGGTCTCTGTATTTTATTGTTTGAGAATTAACCCTCAGTGAAAAATAAAAATAAAAAATGAGGCACAATAGTTTCTTGAAGAGACGTTTTACTGCTACAACTTTATAGAGGCAGTTTCCAAAGTCTTGGATTAGAAAGAAAGAAAGTGTTACTCTGGAGAAGGTGCTGGCTTTTTACCTAGAAAAAATGGCATTCTGCTTGACATCAGCCCTTTACCTCTAGAGACAAAGGGTGGAATAAAATAGTAGAGTTGCTTTTCTCTGAAACTAAACAGATCAAGTCTAATCAATTTGTGCTGATTGTAGGTGAAGGGATAGAAGCTTGACACACAGAAGCAGTCGTTAAATTTTTACTTAAACTTTTATCGTGATCTATATTTCAAAGGGGAGTTAATTGAAAATGAAAATATTTGGGGTTTGAGTTCTTTTTTTTTAACGTATCTTGTTAGTCCTATCTTAAATATATAGTATCTTTAAGTCAGATACAAAAGCAAGACAAAGCTTGCTAAACACACATGGATACCAAGGCAGTGGTTTCCTTAGCAATGCTACCCACATGTATTAAGCACCCAGCTCAAATTTATGACAGCAGCCACACAAAGACAGAGTGCTAAATTGCCTAGACTATTATTTGTGGATTACATGTAGAATTTTACTAATTTATGGTAGAAATGTTTCATTCTAAAAAGTTCTTTCTTTGAAAGAATTTATCTAGTACCATTGAGCATGCATGTCTCATACTACACATGTATAAATACATATATATTTATGTATATATGTATATGTATATATGATTAATACTATAACATCTGGCATTTTGAGGAATTGAAATTACTGGAATGTTCTACATCATTTTTCAATGATGACAGTAGCAAATCTTCTGACACAGATTGAAGAAAAAATAATGATGTAGATGTTTATTTTGGAAGATATTTTCTAGGGAGAGGGTTTTAAGCAAAGATATATTACTTGAATCCTAGAGCTGAAAGGAATTAGGGGTCATCTGGTTCATCTTCCATGCCCAAACTAGAACTCTCTCTACTACATTGACTGATGACCAACCTGTCTCTGCTTGAATTCTTTCAGCAACAGGGAAGTTTCTACTTTGGAAGTCAGCCCAATCAGATTCCTCTCTTGAGAAAAATTAATGTAGACGTGCAAATACTGACTGTTCTTTTAAGCTCTGGAGCGGAAAGTTTACACAGAGTCAAAACTAGAGATGCAAACATAATGGTAGACAGAGAAGTGAGACAGTGAAAAAGGAGAGGAAGACAAGTTACCAAAAAGAGAATGACAGAGAGGAAAAGAGACAAGAAGCCATGCACTCCTTGCCAGAGTAGTCTTGCTTCCTGACTCTCTCTCTGGTTCCTCATCCAAGCACTTTCCAGTCGTCTGTCCTTGAGTTTAAGTACCTCAAGATGTGTGCCATTTGGAGAGACACCTTCTAGAAAATATAAGACTGATTTAAACAAATAATCAGAATTGTCTGAGATGGCAATTATAGAGGCACATTATCTCACCACCTGAGTGCTAGTCTTGGTGGTCTCTTCTTGGCATACAGAGGGATATTTGGATTCTCAGGAGATGGAGCCTCAGCAAGAAGAAGCTGAGGAAATTAAGACTTTGACAGTTTGCCATGACCACTGCAAGATGGGATTCATTTTTGCTAATATAAAGTATTGCTGTTAAAACAAGTGTCTTTTAAGCTAAAAGTAACAAAAAAAATTTCTTAAGTGACCAGTGGTTGGAGAATATTATTTCGTTTCTGCAAAATCATAAGAGGAAGAAAAAAAACATAGACATTGTAACAATAGGAACTGGGCAAAAAACGATAATGACAAATTTGAAAAACTTGTATTCTTTGCGTTTGTCCAAGAAAATATGTTCACTTCCATCAATACAACTTCAGGTAAATTCACTATTATGCAAACATTGTGCATTAGTTTGAAAGGTGACTTTTTCTCAATATTCTTCTTTGTTACTCACTCTTGACAGTTTTTAGGGTACCTCTCTCTTTCTTTTGGTTTTATTTTCTGGTTACACTTATTTCCTTCCATAAAAGGTATATACCTTAACAATTGTAGCCATTTTTTCCAGGTTCATCTCTAGGAAAAGAACTTTATTGCTGACTTAGAAATCCAGTTCCATCATATCTATGGATAAGAGTGCCTCTGAGTATTACTAAATGATATGGAATAGATGGATAATCTTCAGATATTTACCAGAAAATCAGAGTATAATTCCTTCTCCAAGAAAGGAAACTTAGCAATTATATTTTTTAAAAAGTTTCTTTAATCCTAGTAGAGTGCCAAAAATAGAAAAATTAAAAAAAAAAGAATCAAAAGTTCGAAACATGCTGAATCTACTCCAGTTTAGCCACATATCAAAGCCATTTAGAGACTAAACTTATTTATTGTCTTCCACATTTAAAAGAAAGGCTTAATTTAAAAGAAAATAGGAAGCTGAGCAAGTAATTCAGTTCTTAAAAGGTTTGAAAAGCCTTCCATTTTAGTAGCCTTTTAATTTAAATACATGTCCTACTCTAAGGGAACATCATTCTCAAGAAATTTCCATGGGATGTAAATTGGCACAAGGAATTTGGTAACATATGTTAATGTTTAAATGTATGTACTCACCAATGTCTTTTGTTGAAATATATCCTGAGATGATAATTACAAAAATGCACACATATATCTATATATTTACACATGTATGTGTGTATGTTTGTATCAATGTTCACTGAAATAGATTTTATAACAGAAAAAATTGAAAACATCCTAAATATCACTTGTAAGGAATCAATCAAAAATATAATCAGCAGAATACTGTTCAGCAATTAAAATGAAAAAGTATAGTTTTAATCACTGACAAAGAAACAGGTTTTCATGTGAGTAGCGGCTATAGAACAGCACATATAGCATGGAAAATTGTGTGTGGGGATGTGTGTGCATATGTGCACACACTCATCCCCCATGCACAAAGATAGATGTAAAAAAAAGGAAGTTTACAGATATGTTACCAGTAGTTACCTCTCCCTGGAAAGAATGTAGGTGATTTTTAATTTATTTAAAAATTGTTATTTATTATCATAAGCATGTATAATTCTACAGTAGAAAAGCACAATAGCATTCTAATTTTTAAATAAAGACTATATCTGGATGCCACACAGGAAATTTGTGGAGTCTATGTGCCTTGAACATGACTGAATTCCATATAAGCTAATTTATTTGTGAACAGGCCATCCTTTCATAATAATGCTTTTGATAAAGTTAATTTTATTGAATGTGCAACTCTGTTTACCTGAAGTGTCTTTTAGCCACTTTCATATAAATAATATATATTCAGGAAACTTAGGACACCTGGTTGTGTAGAAAATAGTTTATACCTGTTGTAGGACACCTGGTTGGGTAAACATGAAGGAGGAAATAAAGATCTTTGAAATTTCTGCTGAAAGCATGTGTTAAAGCAAGGGAAATTGCAGTGATTTTTTTTTTTCCCTATGTACTTTAGAAGTTATCATGAATTGAATTTTGAATATTCATATTATTATATTTGTTTTATTTAAACAAAAATATAATGATTTTGAACAATTTTTAACTATCAATTTAATTTTAAAATGACTAACAAACTACATTTTGCTATCTTATTAAGTTATTCAAAACTAGATTTGAGGAGGAGCATATATCCTGAAAGAAGTACTTAGACAGGCTGACAATCTGACGTAGTACACAGTGAGTGAGACTATTTAAAAGCAGGACCAAATAGGAGAAGCTAGGATTCGGTTGATACCATATGAGTAAAATTTTTTATGAAACGTTTGTTATATGGATATGAGATCCATCAACATTCCAAAAAGCAGCTTAACTAAAGACCTTTAGTTTTGTAATACCACTTAGTAGCTTAAAACAACAACCCTTATTTTCTCACAATTCTGTAAGTCAGGAATTCAGGTAGGGTTCCTCTGGGCAGTTCTTTGGTTCCACATGGAAATCAGCCGAGGCCACTTATGAGGTTACAGTCAGTTGATGACTGGGGATAAGACATCCCAAGATGGATCCACTACATGTCTGGTGCTTTGAAATGTATGAAAAAGTGAGATCTTTCACTCTCTCTCTCTCTCTCTCTCTTTGTCTCTCTCCATGTGGCTCTTTCTATAGCTAGCTCAGGCCTTTTTACATGCCTCTGAATCCCACATATAATCTTGTAGATCTGATGGTATATGAAGTATCTGGCAGATAGCGATAGGGTATTCAGCTGTTGGCATACCCCTGTAGGTGATTATAGTTCCCCAATTTAGGATTTTGGAGCAAAGTTATGCTATGCACATACTTATTTTCCTTTGAGAAACAGCTTCTGGTTTTCTACTAAGACATAGTAGAAACTCAGCACTTGGCTGTGGGCTACCAAGTTACAATGTAATCTGAATTTCCCCTTACAGACCAAGTGTTGTCTCTAGTTTGTTGTTTTACAAACTCAGTTTTGTGAGTTTCCCCTTACAAACTCAGCTATTTGAGCAAGCACCCCATCACCAATAGAAGTGTTACATAGAAGACTGAGCTTTGAGAAAAATCCCCACAGCACAAAAAACAACATGAGCAAGTGGCTCAGATTTTCACAGTCCCTACCTACTACATTGCTTCTTCTCATTCAACTCATACCTATGACTTTATGGAGAAGTTCTTATAACCAAATGACAAAAGAAGAAAAGATCAGGCCTGGTTTACAGATGGTTCTGCATGACATGCTGGCACTACCTTAAAGTGGATGACCACAGCACTATAGCTCTACTCAAGGGTAAGTCTGAAGGAGAGTGGTGAAAGAAGATCCACCACAGCAGAACTTCAAGTAGTATGCCTGGTTGTTAATTTTGCTTGAAAGGAGAGATGGCAAGAGGTATGGATCTACATTGATTCTTGAGTAATGCCTGAGTGGTCAGAAACTTAGAGGAAACACAACTGGAAAATTAGGTAGCAAGAAGTCTTTGAGGGAAAGATATAAGCATAGATTTCTCTGGTCACAGAGTAGAAAGACATTTATGTCCTACCTGAAGGCTCATCAAAAAGTAACTTTAGCAGAGGAGAGCCTATTTGAATATCAGTCATATATCTTCCCCATCCACCCTTAGTTTTGTCCAATAGGGTTATGAACAAAGAACCCATGGTGACAAGGGTGGAGGCTACACATACGCTCAGGAACATGAACTTCCACTTATCAAGGCCAATCTGGCTATAACCACTGCCAAGTGTCTACCCGGCCAACACTAAGACCCATATGGCATCATTCCCCACATGGCAGAGATCCTTAAGCTACTTAGCTAGTGTCAGGCTGATTACATTTGAACACATCCTTTATAGAAGTGACAGAACTTTATTCTCACTGGAATAGATACTTTCTCTGGATACAGATTTGTCTTCTCTGCCTACAGTGCTTCTGCCAAGATCACCACTGTGGACTTACAGAATGCTTTATTCACCCTCTGGGTATTCCACCCAGCATTTCTTCTCAACAGGGAACTCATTTTATAGCAAATGAAGTGAGGCAATGGGCTCATGTTCATAGAATCTACTGGTCTTGCCATGTTTCCCATTGCCCTGAAGCAGCTAACCTAACAGAATGATGAAAAGGTCACTTGAATAATTAGTTACAGCACCAAACAGATGACAACACCTTGCAGAGCTTGGATTATGTTCTCCAGGATGTGTTCTATACTCTGTATCAGTAACCAAAATATGAATTTCTCTCATACCTAAGATTCACATGTCTGGAATCAAAGAATAAAAATTGAGAGTAATTCTTTCCCCTATTAATCTTAATTATCCATTAATGAATTCTGTACTTTTCATTCTTGCAACTTACAGCTCTGTTTGGTTTACAAGTCTTAGTTCCCAAGAGTGATATATTTCCACCAGGAGATACAATAGCAGTTCCATTAAACTGGAAACTTTAGGCTCTTAATATTAGTGAACCAAGTGCAAAAAGGTTATTAGTATACTGAATTTGATGATTAGTTCTGACTGTTAATAGGAAATTGTGTTGCTTCTACATAATGAAGGCAGGGAGAACTAAGTCTGAACACAGATCATCTTGGGCACCCCTAAGCACTCCAATGTCCTATGATAAAAGTTAATGTAAAACATCAACGACAGGTAGATATACAGGTAGGAATATTAATAGCACAGACTTTTCAAAGCTGAAGTTTTGAGTCACCTAATAGACAAGGAATCATAACCAGCTGAGGTGCTTCCTAAGGTCAAAGGAAATATGGAGTGGAAAAAGGAAGTTTATAAATACCATAAATGAGAACTGTAATAGAAATGAGTATTTCCTCCTTACTTTGATATAAATATTCTTTAATATATAGTAACTTCTTCCTTTACATTCCTTTGTTTCTTCCCTCTCTTCTCTATAGCTTGTTGCTATACTTCAATAAAAAAGAAATTCCTCGGTCTGAAGTAATTTTGGGTGAGATACTATTATAGTAAATAAGACATTTCAACACTCAATGGATGACTGGATAGCAGCAGGATTGTGGGCAGGAAAGGCAAATCCACATCCAGAAGAAGTTTTTATTCATGTTACATCAAAGTGCGGCCATTTCCAATATGTAAGAGAACTAATGAAACAACTTCTATCAGGCAAACTGATCCCTCTGGGACTGGGGCTACACGGAGGGCTCAATGTTGGCTTTTGATATTGGGCTAGTTAGTCTCTGAACAGGGACAGTAACCACATCAGTAGTAGAAAGTCTATGTTTTCAACCCTACATACAACCTGAATTCCTGCCACCATGGCCACTTTGTACAAAATCACATTGAACATGGGTCCAGGGAGGAGGAGACACTGCTTCAAAAATTAGGATTATGGAATTTAGCCACTTCGAGAAACACTGACAGAATTAAGAGAGAGAAAGAGAGAGAGGGAAGGAGGGACGGAGGGAAGGAGGAAGGAAGGAAGGAAGGAAGGAAGGAAGGAAGGAAGGAAGGAAGGAAAGAAGGAAGGAAGGAAAGAAGGAAGGAAGGAAGGAGAGAGGGAGGGAGAGAGGAAAACAGAAAGAGGAAGAACAATGGCTTCTCCCTTTTTTCTGCCTTTTGATCTCCCACTTTTCTGTCTCTTAATAATAGAAACAAAGAATGATAGGAAATATAATTTGCAAACTCTCAGCCCCAGCATCATATAGCAGTATTGAAGGATAGGTAAAATGTGAAAAGATAGTAGGAAAATAATTGGCACATTAACCCCATCACATCCTACTGTGAAACCCTCAACAGCAATGTAGAAATACAAAGAAACTGAGATATGGCATAGGAGTCAAGAGACATTACCACTGCAATTGGCAATCTTTTAGGATCTTACAATAATATCATTGAAAATAACTGGGTATTTTTATGTGGTCTTTATTTTCATTATCAACATTTTTTTACCCACTCAATTGTGTCTTTTTTAGTCCTTCAAAATTAATGTTCAAAGATTTCATTAAAAATTTGATGAAGAATAGAATAAATTGTCACCAAAGGGCCATAGATCTGAGGTGATACGAACATATAGAGAATTCTCCTAAAAGAAGAAAGGAAAACACGATTGCCAGTTAGACTGTGACTCCACTTTAACTAATCTGAGATTACAGAGAATTTCCAGGAGGTATAGAGGGTGCATTTCAGCCCTTAAAAAATATGTTCCTTTTTCTACTTTTCTGTCCACCTAAATAATACTGGATCTGTAATCCTCTGAGACATAGCTTGATTCAAGCTTTAACTGTTTTACACATGTTACAGCTGTGGTTCCGGTGGATGTAAACAGAACAGCATTCCACTGGCAACCAAATAATTCATGTGAATGAATATTGATTATATGTGCACAGCAGTTTATCTAATACAATGGGTCATTTTGCCCTATTAAGTATAGTACATGAAATTCCAGCTTATCAGGAATGGTAGCAATGTCTTGTGTTTGGAGCCAATTGCAACAAATTTCCAGACATTCTTGATTCTTCAGCTGACTGTCACTGACTCTCTGTGTGCCTGGGCAAGTCATTTAAACTTTAAAAGTTTGATTTTCCATCTGTAAAATGGGATAATTATATTGACTTTAGGATGTTCAGATGAAAGGAATGATGTAAGTGCAAAATAATCTACCCATCATTAGGAAGACAAGATTATCTACTTATGAAAGTGAGTAGTACTAGAAAACTATGGTCAAAGGAAAAAGACATTTAAGAAGATTTTTATAATTACACAAAGCTAATTTGACTAACATTCATTAAGACAGGTATGTATTTTATTCCACATATTTTCTCTTCTGCAAGACAGAAGATACTATCTTTGCAATTCTTTAATGATAGTAGTGTCCCAAAAAAGCAAGTCACTACGATTAATAGTTCTCATGAGAATTTTAAAAACATTACTCAATAATTTTCTTTAAATGCTTAAAATGCTCTCTACAAAACAAACATAAATTAATTTATTTTGTTGTTTTGATATTAACTGTAAATTAAAATGCACATATAGTTCTTTTAGGTTGTAATACAAGTTAGTTTCTGAATTTATCAAATCAAAACATAGTAGATACTCCATACAAGATTTAGACTCTTGTCTTGCTTTTGGTAAACAGTACCAATGAGATTATAATCTCAGAAAAAGCAAACTGTAGCTGATTTTGATACTACTTTAAGACATTCTCTGAAAGTAAGTTCCAAAGGTTTTTTTTTTCAAGCTGTACCCCAAAATTGGACACTGACTTTAGGATTGATTAGAACAAATTATGAAAGTAGTAATTTAAATGCATAAACACCATAAAATCATTAAAGTTCTTTCCACTATTTTTTTCTGAGAAACATATTTTTTTTAAGTCTATGTATTGATCAATAATGTGTGCCTACTAACCAAAAATAAAAGATACTAACGATGGTGAGGGGGAGAGAGAGAGAGAGAGGAAATGAGGAAGAAGTTGTCTTCAGGGAAATCTTAAGCTTTGCAGGAGGTTCTAAACCTCCAGTGCAGCTGATTCAATTGTCTCATATCCAAGGACTGAAACATCCTCCAGAAGTTCTAACTTTTAAGTAAAATGTTTATGTATAAACACTACATTTTCATAGTCAACAATTCCTTTTCTACAGACTAACCACAATAAGTTTTGCATGTAATTAATAGTGACATAATTTTTAAACAGTTCCAACCTTAGAGCCACAAAGAGGTAATAACTTAGGAAAACTAGGTGTGAAAAGGAAGCATATGACAAGTGGTTTTCTGGGGCAGCTCTTTGGTTTCTTGCTCCAGTGAAGTGAAGTATATGATTAATGAAATCTTAGTTTTTTTAAAACAAAGTGATTAGCTAGATAATCACCTTAAGTCTTTCACCCAAAGGGCTAAACTTATCAGTAGGTTCTCTTTAAATTCCAGAGAAAAACTCCAGTCTCAAATGTATGTGGGTACAATTTTAAAATGTTATGGCTTAATGCAAACAATAAATTAAGCAAAATTAAAACTGAAATAGCTCCTTTTATAGCTTTCCTGGATATCTTCTGAATATCTGGCTATTACTATGCTTCCTATAGGTTACATCCATGTGGCATGCTGGGCTTCACTGGCTATCATGAAAGAACTTGATAAATGACCTTTTCCCTGTGGCTAGGGAGAAAGGTGGGGAATATTTAAAACCCCAAAGTTCAAGAGATATAGCCAACTTCAGAATGAACTGAGTGAACAATGACATATGAATTCAGTGCTGTGAAAGGAGTCAAAAGTAGGGATTTAAGGACAGAGAAAATTCTTACTAAGTTATGAGGCAGCCCAGCATGACTGAATTAAAAAAAGATCCAAAGAGTTGGCTGGAGATACATGAGCAAAGCCTAACTTCCTGGGAAGAAGAATGGCAAGGGTCTAGCAAGTTGTCTGGGGAGGTTTCCCAGGGGACCAGAATGAAAATCAGAAAAATGGCAGACCATGGACATATGGTGTGAAAACTAAAGTTTGATGATCATGGTGGTGCTAAATATGCATTTTCTTATTCAGTTTTCACAATCTATGGGCAATGGCCATTAACATACTTATAAAACTACATATTAGTAGGCATACAGCTAGAAAGAGGCAGAAACTGCATTAAAACTTGAATCTCTTTGACTTTGAAGCCCATGAACTTTACAAATATCTTTCATTTTGTAGATAAGAAAACTGAAATTAAGTCATCTGCTTAAGGTCACATATATTTAGAAACAGCAATAAAGACAATCATCATGGATACCAGTGGAAGGTAGCAGACTAATTCCAGAATACACATGCTGTTGGGATTAAAGAACCTAATAAAATACAATACTTTATTCTCAGCCATGCAAGGATTGGTTAGGGAAGTGAATTCAGGCAAAAAGGAATTTATTTGCTTCAGATAGGAAGCAAATAAAGACTGTCAGTTCTATCTGCCCCTTAGAAAGACATTTAAAATTTTTTCCTTATCAAGAAAAAAAAAAATAAGGCTAAGATTTATTGGACCTTCTCTATACTAGAAGTCAAATAATTAGCAATTCAAGATATACAGAAGGCCAGGAACTTCTTGGCAGGAGCTACCTTTGAGAGCAATCAATACTCCAGGTAGGAGGTCTGGAGCCACAATCAATGGGGAGGTTTTATTCAGCCATATAGATGCCTCAGACAAATGAACAGAGAGGAATGGAAGCTAGAAAACAGAGCTAAAGATTAGAAGTCAGAAAGATAGCCAAACCATGAGTGAAATCAGAATTACTGATCCAAAATGAGACTACTGAATATATAAAAGTGAGCAAGAGAGTGCTTTTGGACATATAAAATGGCATTGTTTTCTAGACAGCCTATAAACTATACAATCACTAGGGGCCAAATACATTGAGCTTACTAGACCTTACAAGGAGTTCATACAAATTAACAAATATATCCTGGATGCCTGTGTTCTAGCTGCTATACATACAACAGTGAACAAGACAAAGATTCTGACTTCAGAAGGTTTATGTTCTGGTGTAGGAGACAGATAATAGAAAAATAAACATATAAAATAATGTTCAGTGATTGTCAGTGCTAAGAAGAAAACTTGAAAATGATTGATGGGAAGCTTAGGGCCTTCGAGAAAGTGAGCATTTCAAAGAGAATTTCTCTGAGGTAGGGACATTTGAGCATAGACAGGAATGAAATTAAGAAACTAGCCCTGTGAATTTCAAGGGAAAGAAAACAAAAGGTAAAAACCCATAAAAAATAAACAAACTTCATGTCTGAGCAAAAATAAGAGGACCACTGTGGCCAGAACAGAGTGAGCAAGGCAAGGAGTCATAGGTGAGGTCAAAGAGAGAGGATTCAGATCGTGTAAGCCTGTGTAGGTAAGGAGTTTCGTTGAAGTTTGAGCAAAAAAGTGACATCCTCAATTAGCATCTTCAAAAGGTGAATAGTCACAACAGAAAGATTAAATAGCTGAGGAGCCTACGTACAAGAGGATGGTGGCTTGGACAAGAATGGTAATACTGGAGATGGTGGTTTTTGAATACAATGTGTATGTTGAGGGTAAGTTGAAGAGATCTTGCATATCAGTACCTGGAAATAAGGGAAAGAGAGGAGTCAAAAATGATTTTCTAGGTATTTTGGCCTAAACAACTTAATAAGTAGAAGTACACCACTTATTAAATGGTGAAGGCTGGGAAAGGAGCAGGTGTTAGATGGTGGTAGGGAGGGGCAATGAGTGGTGAATAAGGCAAATTTGATAAAAAGCTCAGTATTATAAGTGTTCAGTTTGAGATGACCACTGGGCATCTAAGAAGAGTTGTTGAGTTGCTGCTTTAGATATGTTTTGAAGTTCAGAAGAAAGATTCAAGCAAAAATTATACACTAAGATTCAGCAATGTACACATGGTATGTGAAGTCACAGGACTGGAAAAAAAAACCAGAGAACTATTTAGAAAGTAAGCACTATCACTAGAAAAACTGAGACCTGAAAGGTTTGACTAGATACCTCATCACGGTCACCTGACTAGGAAGAAAGGGCGCAAAGACTGGAACCAAGACGTATCCGAGTCCACGTTCTTATTCTGTACTCTCCAAAATCATTCACTATATCAGTGCTGATTTAATAATCTTCATAGCAGCCTTGGGAAACAAGTATTTTATAGCTGTTTACATGTGTTAAAACTTTTCAAAACTACATACAACTAATAAATTATACAACATTTGTATCCTATGAAAAGTTGAAGGAATTAATATTTAAGAACACAGGCTCAGAATATGAACTAGAAGTATCCAATTCTGGCTCCATTGCTTGCTATTTGACCTTGGGCAACTTAATAAAACTTTCTGTGCCTCAGTTTCTTTATCTGTAGAACAGAGAGAATAATAGTACCTCCTTGTAGGGTGGTTGTTATGATTAAGTATGGTAACATTTGTAAAACACTTTGAAGAGTACGTGACACATAGCAAGAGTTATAATGGTGCAGCTAGGGTCATCATCTAGGTTAGAGGCAGCAGAGTAGTTTGGTTAAGAGTGAGGGCTCTACTACCAGATTTCCTGGCAGTGCATTCAGGCTGCCAGATTTATTGACTGTGAGCCTTGTGCAAGTTAATCTACCTGGGTCTCAGTTTCCTCATTTATATTTTGGGAATAAGAAAATTATATACCTCATAGAATGACTGTGAAGACCCAATACACAAATAAACCTATAGTATTTAGAACAATGCATGGCACATATTAAGTTCTCAATGAATGTTAAGTATTGCTATCTACTCCAGATCCATTCCAACGTCCAATATACCCCAACTGCACTCTGGGCATCAAACAATAGCTATTATGAAAAACATAATTAGCAAGCTTACAAGAGCTCAAATTTCACAAAACCCACACTTTGGGTACTTTTATGAATCAAATCTATAAATATTTAGAGGCTTGCCTGACACTAATCACCATCAAAGCTTTCATTGCAAAGCGATAAACACCAGGAATTTTCATGAGAGATACTGTGAATAGGACAGTTGCTTTTGTTCATAAATCAGGTAGTGACCTCAATCATTAGTAAACAAATCAGAGGCACAGCAGCAAGAGAATGTAAAGAGTAATTGGTAAGGAATCCAATAAATTTATTCAACACAAATAATCAAAACAAAGAATTTATTCTTAATTCTGCCATGCTAATGGCTTCTGTTAAAATGAAAATGATTAAGTCAAATTTGGCTTTAATTTGTTGTGGCTAGATGCAGTTTTCCCCAAGGAAATTACTGTGAGAGCAAGTCAAATAATGTGAAATTTACTATGAGTCTGCTGTTGCATGAAAGTGGAATGAAACAAGAAACAATTCAAGAGTTATTTAGCATATAGTTCACTGAATTCAAGAAGGAAAAAGTATTATTAAAACCTCATATACCTTTATTACTGTTGCTCTGTTGTTGAAGAAAGAATTACTTTTACATCAAGACTGGTAATTTTCTATGCCATGCTCTTGGGGCACACCATATCTGTGATCTGGACAATCTTTCAACTCCAAAGATTTCATAGGATCACAGAATGCTTCTGTTGTGAGACATGCAAGAAATAGGTTGTCCCAACTTTCTCAGTATATAAACTAGGAAAATGAGGCCCAGAAAGGTTTAATGACCTCCTCAAGTTCCACTTGGGACAGAGCCAGAAGTTGCCTTGGGTTCTGTTTAGTCCAAATAGGAAAGAGAGATGGAAAGGAGGTGGAGAGAGGAGCTGGTCTTTCAGCCTGCAATTTATTTAATATTCATTTTTAAAAACCCAATTTTCTAAAGCTCTCCTTTCTCCAATTAAGCAGGTGTTAACCTACTCTTCAGCTACCTAACAATTCTGCCCCAACATTTATTTCTTTACTCTTTTAAACGTTGTACTAGGATAGAGTAGTTTGGATTTGTGAACTTTAAATATTTTTTGAAGAAATTATTTCAATGAGTTTGTCCATTTTTGCCCTTTCAAGCTTTCAGAAAAATTAGTGGGCAATATCTGAATCTCTCCATCAGGAACAACAACAAAAAAGTAGGAGTATCATTGAAAATTGTAGAAAAAGAAAGTTGAAGCACCTGCAAACATAACAGAAGGAAAGGCCACAGTGGGTGATGAAGGGTCACAGCAGAAAGAAGGAGAAAGATAATCAGAATGACTCAGAAATTTTCACTTGGTATTGAAACAGAAAGTGGTAAATTTCATGTCATGAGGAAGCTGTCCTACTAGATAATGGCAAAGGGTAATTAAGGAGTCATTCTACAAAGGAAGCTATTTTTTGTAAGTGGAAATCAATGGGTGCATTCCCCCCACCAGCACCATCTGCCACTGAGTCTGTAGTTTTGCATTTCACCTTAAGCGGCTGATTAAATCACTGACACTTGGAGCAGAACAGGGACTTTTCTTTTTAATTTAATTTAAGTTTTTTTATACAGCAGGTTCTTATTAGTTATCTATTTTATACATATTATTGTATACATGTCAATCCCGATCTCCCAGTTCATCCCACCACCAAGAAAAGGGACTTGTAATCTTTACAGTGTGCTGCGCTAATCGGGCCAGCAACTGTGCAAGGGATAGCGAGACCTGAGCTTCTGTGCTGACAGCACTAAGTGGAGTAGAAAGAGATGTATTAGATATCTTAAGCTGCTCTGGTGCTGAGCACTGGTTATGTCAGCCTAAGAGAAAAGACAATATGAGAAGACTTGCCTCAGGTCAGGACTTTAATCATGAGAAGAAAAGATGATTTGTTCATACTCACTACGCTAACCCCTGCCGAGAGCCCTTTTTTCCCAGATCCTACTCAAAATATGAACTAGAAAGAATGAGGGAAGGGCTAAAAGAGGAAAGAAAGAGGCTAGATTGACATCTTAGTGTCCTGGACAGTTTAAGTTTTGCTCAAATGTATGCACTAGTGATACAGGCAGAGTCACTAATAGAGCATGGGTCCTGTCTCTTAGTCAGGGGCCCTTTCAATTATGGCAGAAGCTCTAAACCTTGCACTGGACATCTAAGCTTAGGCCATAAATGGGTCTTTCTTGAATTCATCCAGCAAATCCATATTAGGTTAAATTCATAATTAAGAAATCTCCAGACACCAGTTTGTAGAAATTGGGTATTCTTGTCAGTGAATAGGCTTATCAACAGCATGTGCACAGTCTTCTTCATCCAGAATAATTTAGCTCCCCAGATAGTCTCAATTCTTCAAGCCTGCCCAAAACTCACTGTCCTTCACATTCAGTCTAACAAGTAACATACATTTTTATTACTCAGTGTCCGTCAACATGAATATATCCTTCCTTCCCTCCCTCCCTCCCTCCCTCCCTCTCTTTCTTCCTCTCTCTCTCTCCCTCCCTCTTTCTTTCTTTCTTTTTCTTTCTTTTTCTTCCTTTCTTTCTACTATTGTTTACAGGAAACTATAATAAACACTTTCTTAGTCCGTTCAGGCTGCTATAACAAATTACCCTAGACTGGGTGACTTATAAACAACAGACATTTATATCTCACAGTTCTGGAGGCTGGGAAGTGCAAGATCAAGGTGCTGGCAGATGTGGTTTCCGGTAAGTACCTACTTCCTTGTTGCTAGAGGGCTGTGTGGCTATATTCTCACTGTGTCCTCACATTGCAGAAAGGGCATTAATTCCATTCATGAGGGCTCATGACCTAATCACCTTCCAAAGGCTCTATCACATCGGGGATTAGGCTTCAGTATATGAATTTGGTGGGACAGGAACATTCAGTCCAGTCCACTCCCTTTTCCTTGGTTTTGGGTTCAAAAGGCACCAAGCCAATGTTTCTATATGCCAAGAACCAGTATTCAAATTAATTGATGGCATTCTATTTAAATTTTGTTTCTATGAACAAATCTTCAGATTGCTTAGTCTAGATTCTACCAGCTGTTTTATAAATGCATTGTCAAATTAATTTGGCATGTATTATAGAAGAGGTTTCTGACAAGTTTTATATTTTATACAAAGCAAACCAAAACCTTGAATTTTAAATTTCTGGATGACCCATAACAAGTCAGTTCAAAATGTAAGATTTGCAATGAGTTTATAATATTCTGCCTCCACATTGTAACAAGATAAAGAAGCAGCACATGTTTGGGACATCCCTGACCTTGTCCCATGGGATCCATTTTTCTTATAAGCTGGTCCTTACAGTGTCAGAATCAGTGTCATGGCTACACAGAATAAAGTAGCAATTTTGCTTGCAAGAGTTAGCTGCAGATTGTTCAGTTGCCTCACTTTATGACAAATTAGAGGAAATAATAAAATCTCAAGTTGTTGAACTGTGACTTTGAATCAGGGTAGAGCTACCATTAAAATCCAGATCGAGACTTTCAGTAGCACTTTTAATGGATAATATAACTGAAGAAGCAGATTCAGGGCAAATCCTTTTTATGCATTTTCCAGGAGGCTGGTACTTAGTTAACAGTGTTAAATAGAATTGAGGAAGTGGGACTTGGAAGGTAGATAGGTGCTGAAGATGCAAAATATTGTAAGCATGATCTTTCTAGATTGCAAATCTGAAACACGCCACACCTTTCCACCCCTGCTTAAAGCCTTTAGTGACTCCTGCCATCCTCTAGATAAATATGAAGCTCCTTAGCCAACAATGTGATCCCTGTTACTTCGTCCTCTCATCCCACAATCATTTCATTGTCTCCCCTTTTATCTGGAGCTAGCCAGCTCTCAGCCACATTGTGCTCTTTTACCCTGTGCCTTTTCACATTGTCACAGATACTGCTGCTTGGTTTGCTCAACTCTGTTGCATCTTCACTTTAATGTACCTTCCTTAATGAGCCAGCTAAAATCACATTTCAGCCAGTATTCTAGATGTGTCACAGGTTCTATCAATCGGATGCACTAGTAAATGAAGAGAAGAAAACTGGAGGACAGTAATTTATTCAAATGGACAACATAGTATCAAATATTACCTTAAAAGTTGACTGGTCAATTCCTATCTTTCTTTAAAGAGGACTTACCATCTAAAAGAAACATTCCCGGGCTTCCCTGGTGGCGCAGTGGTTGAGAGTCCGCCTGTCGATGCAGGGGGCACGGGTTCGTGCCCCGGTCTGGGAAGATCCCACATGCCGCGGAGCGGCTGGGCCCGTGAGCCATGGCCGCTGAGCCTGCGCGTCCGGAGCCTGTGCTCCGCAACGGGAGAGGCCACAACAGTGAGAGGCCCGCGTACCGAAAAAAAATAAAAGAAACATTCCCTTTAAAAAAACCCTATAATTCTAAACATAGTTCCACAGAAAAATATCATATGCTTTAATTAAAGTAAATGTTAGAAAGTTTTGTGTCATCATTTGTTTACTCTTTCAAATAGGTATTTGTTGGTTCCCTTCTGTGTACTCAGTGAAAGAACTGTAATCAATGTATTTGTATCAGTGACCCAATACCTGCCAGGGATGATAGGATGTTATGCTACAGTATCAAACAGTGCCTGACTCAGTGACTTAGAAAAACAAAGATTTATTTCACATTTATGCTAAAATTCCACCATGACTGGGAGCTCTGCTCTATATCTCTTTACTCTGGGATCTAGGCTGACAAAACAGAGACCATCTTGAACATTCCTATTCACTGAGTCAGAGGGCAAAAATGTATTCATAAAGGTCTCCACTATACAAATGATATATAACTCTGTCATTCACAGCTGATTGGCCAGGATTAGTCACATGGCCCAATGCAACCACAAGGGAGCCAAGATGGCCTCAGAAGGAAAGAATCTGAAATATTTAACAAATATCACCAGTGTCCACTATGATCTGCCCTTCTGGGTAACCAAATATTTGGTTTATCCTCCTTTCTGAATGAAAAATATGCTCATCTTTACCCTAAGGGAGAAAATTCCAAAGGTCAATACAGTCATAGCATCAAGCTCTGGGCTCTACATGGCAGTTTCTACATTGAGGTTATGTGCAATAGTGTGTGCATATCCAGGTGGGTCTTTTCTTTATCTGGAGAACTATAAACAAGCAAAAAATAAAAGACAAGTTATCTGCTTCTTACACAACCAATATGAAATGGTGGAACAGGAATAAGATAACTGAAGTAAACCCTCCTATTCAGAAAAGGAGAGAGTGAGAAAAACACACAGTAGACAGTGATCCACAGCCCCCTACCCTGGAGTAGAGGCATGTTTCTTGATTAGGCTTCAATTCTATTCGCTGGGAGAAGTTCCCTAGACCATTGCTCTCTGTGGCCCTTAGATCTGATCTTTGTTCATTATACTCTCTGGCCATTTTAAAGTGGGCATTGATGAACAGGACACCCCTGTGGGCTGAGCAGTTTCTTCAGTCTACTTTCTGACCTGTTAACCCAGGTTCTGGTTTCTTCTAAATCAATGTCTTTTCCTTTTTGTTCAACAGCTCCATGTGCCAACAATTGCACCAAATATTCTCTTCAAGACATTTCTCTCATTCTCTCTTGACTTAGTTGCACACATATGGAGGCTATATGGTTTCAATGATAGAATCGTACATTTATTCTCCTTTCCCTGAGCCATTTTTCTTCTGAAAAAATTTACTGGGCACTCCTTAATCCATTTAGAAGTTTTAACAATAAGTATGACAACAATGCTCTTGATTTTATCCTTGTTTGTAGGCTGAATTTTAAGAAGTCTTTGTAGCTTAAAACAAATCTCAGTTTTAGCTTTTTGCCTGTTAATTTCTGGACTCTATATGTACTCATCATTACTACTTGCAAACTGACCGATTATTTTCTAAGCTTGTCTCTTTCTTATACTGCCTTGTCACATGCCACAAAAAGCAGTCAATGTATCCTACTAACATTCTAATACCCATTTTTTCCTCTTTAAGCTACTAACTCGTTAGGTATACTATCCTCCTTCCTTGTTATCCCAAGCAAGTCTTAGCAAAGTTCCATCAGCACCCAACTGGATTGTCTTCCTTCTAGACCCAGTATCAGTTTCCTTGAAAGCTGAAAATTATCTCCCCTCATCAAGCTAATACTACATATTTTAACATTTTTATTTATTTCGGTAGCATTGTATATCTCATACCAATTTCTGAAGCATTTCAAGTTGTGCTAGCTGTGAGTAGCAAGCTACCACCAAAATCTCAATAACCAATAACATAAAGATCTTTATGTTTTTTATAGAGGGGAAATCTAGCACTTCCTCTTTACATTTTGCCACTACCTTTGTGCATAAGACTCACATGGTTTTTCCCTTAGGTTGCTCCCAAAGTCTCCCTTTCTCTAGTCTTGAATTCATACACCACAAACTGCCATGAGAATCACCTCAATGTGATGCAAATCTGACTATGATTCTTGAATTTACATTTCTCAATTCTTCCTAAGCATACTGAGAATAAAAATCCTTTTTTTTTTTTTTTAAGTACATAAATTCTTTCATGATGTAACCACTGACTACCTTTCTAGCTCATCTTTCGCCATTCATCAACATACACATAGGCTCCAGTCATACAAAAATACTCTGGTCATTCTTGCTTCCACCAGGAAGGCTTTTCCCGTTTTGCTTCTCTTTTGTTAACTCTTACACATTTTTTAAGATTCAACTCAAACACAGAGAAATTCTTTCAAGATCCTCTCTTTAAGTTGGGTTACTTAAATTTCTTCCTTCCATAGTATCTTGTGAATAACTTTATCAAATTGCTTATTGCATTATGTTTTAGTGTTTATTTTTGTTCCCTAAAGTGGACTCTTAGCTCTTTGAAGTCAATGACTTTCTAATTTGTTTCAATTCTCAGAACAGTGACAGACCTGTGATTGGTGTTCATTATTCATTAATTAATTCAATCTATGTTTATAGAGTACCTGCTCTGTCACAGGGCACTGTGCTAGACTCAGAAAAGATAGAATAATTTGAATAACTTTTTACTTCCTTAGCTCAAGATACCTTGCTACTGAGTAGAGTTGATGTCATTTCCTGAGTGTGCCATGAAATTCTTCTAATCCCCAAAGGCACAGATGAAAACATCTGATTATGAGAAAGAAATCTGATTTAGGCAAGTGGACTGTTGCCTCATAATTTTATGCGGTCAAAATCCTGACCCTGATCTCTAAACATATCAAAGCTAGCCTGGTTCCATTATACAGGGTTTTGTAATATGTTTTACTAAATCCAATGTAAGTCACAGGACAGAGTTTTGATCCTTTTCTTATTTCTTCCTTCCTAGTACTATTTGCTTTTATTAATTAAAAATTAATAAATTTAAAGGTATTTATTTATTTAAGAGGTTGTAAGACCTTATTCATAATGATTATACAGAATTAGGTTTTGAACACCTAGAGTTTTAAGTCTAGTTATCCTTACTTTTTTTTTTTTTTTTTTTTTGCGGCCTCTCCCTGCTGTGGCCTTTCCCTTGCGGAGCAACAGGCCCCGGACGCGCAGGCTCAGCGGCCATGACTCACGGGCCCAGCCGCTCCGCGGCATGTGGGATCTTC